>NW_027226692.1:0-83264 GCF_037783145.1 Equus przewalskii | reverse complement strand
CACGTGATTCCGGCTTGTCCCCGAAGTGGTGCTGGTGTAGCGGGCAGGTGATTTTGGCGTGTCCGGCAGGTGGTTCAGGCGAGTTGAGCAGGTGGTTGCGACGTGCTCGGCAGGTGCTTCCGGCGTCTCCGGCACGTGTTTCTGGCACATCTGACTGGTGGTTCCGGCATGCCCAAAAGTTGATTCCGGTCTGTCCGGTAGGTGGTTCCGGCGTGCACGGCACGTGGTTCTGGTACGTGTCAGAGGTGGTTGCGTATGCCCAACAGGTGATTCCGAACTGTCCGCCACGTGCTCCTGGCACGTCTGAGAGGTGGTTCCGCCATGGCTGGCAGGTGATCCCGGACTCCTCCCCCAGGTGGTTCTGGCATAGCCAGCAGTTGATATTGGCCTGTGCGGCAGGTGGTTCCAGCGAGTCGAACAGGTGGCTCCGGCGTTCTTGGCAGGTCGTTCCGGTCTGTCCGGTAGGTGTTTCTGGCGTGTCCGGCACGTGCTTCCGGCACGTCTGAGAGGTGGTTCCGGCATGCGCGGCAGGTGATTCCGTAGTGTCCGCCAGGTGGTTCTGGCATACCCGGCAGGTGATTTTGGCGTGTCCGGCAGGTGTTTCTGGCGAGTCGAGCAGGTGGCTCCGGCATGCTCGGCAGGTGCTTCCGGCGTCTCCGGCACTTGGTTCTGGTGTGTCTCAGAGCTGGTCCCGGCATGTCCGGCAGATGATTCCGGAGTTTCCGCCAAGTGGTTCTGGCATACCCGGCTGGTGATTTGGGCATGTCAGGGAGGTGGATCCGGTGAGTCGAGCAGGTGGTTCCGGCGTGCTCAGCAGGTGGTTCAGGCGGTTCTGGCAGGTGGTATCCGTCTGTTCGGGGTGTGGTTCCAGCATCTCATGAACACGTTTCTGGCACGTCTGAGATGTGGTTCCAGCCGGCCCGACAGGTGTTTCCGCAGTGTCCGCCAAGCGGTTCTGGCGTAGTTGGCAGGTGATTTTGGCATGACTGGCAGGTGGTTCCAGCAAGCCTGGCAGGTGATTCCAAAGTGTTCACCAACTGGTTGTGGCGTAGCCGGCAGGTGATTTTTGCGTGATCGGCAGGTGGTTCTGGCGAGTCGAGCAGGTGGTTCCGGCGTGCTCGGCTGGTGCTTCCGGGGTCATTGGCACGGGGTTCTGGCATGTCTGAGAGGTGGTTCCTGCATGCCCGGCAAGTGATTCCGGAGTGTTCGCCAAGTGGTTCTGGCATAGTCGGCAGGTGATTTTGGCATGTCCGGCAGGTGGTTCAGGCGAGTTGAGCAGGTGGTTCCAACGTGCTTGGCAGGTGCTTCCGGCGTCTCCGGCACGTGTTTCTGGCACATCTGACAGGTGGTTCCGGCATGCCCGAAAGGTGATTCCGGTCTGTCCGGTAGGTGGTTCCAGCCTGCACGGCACGCGGTTCTGGTACGTCTCAGAGGTGGTTGCGCATGCCCAACAGGTGATTCCGGACTGTCCGCCACATGGTTCTGGCACGTCTGAGAGGTGGTTCCGGCATGCCCGGCAGGTCATCCCAGAGAGTCCTCCAAGTGGTTCTGGCATAACACGCAGGTGATTTTGGCGTGTCTGGCAGGTTGTTCCGTTGTGCTTGGCAGGTGGTTCAGGCTTGGCCGGCAGGTGGTTCCAGACTGTCCAGGACGTGTTTCCAGCTTCTCCGGCAGGTGGTTCTGGTACGTCTGAGAGGTGGTTCCGCCATGGCTGGCAGGTGATTCCGGACCGTCCCCCAGGTGGTTCTGGCATAGCCAGCAGTTGATATTGGCCTGTCCGGCAGGTGGTTCCAGCGAGTCGAACAGGTGGCTCCGGCGTGCTCGGCAGGTGGTTCCGGTCTGTCCGGTAGGTGATTCCGGCGTGTCCGGCACGTGCTTCCAGCACGTCTGAGAGGTGGTTCCGGCATGCGTGACAGGTGGTTTCGGAGTGTCCGCCAGGTGGTTCTGGCGTACCCGGCAGGTGATTTTGGCGTGTCCGGCAGGTGTTTCTGGCGAGTCGAGCAGGTGGCTCCGGCATGCTCGGCAGGTTGTTCAGACGGGTCTGGCAGGTGTTTTCCGTCTGTTCGGTGTGTGGTTCCAGCATCTCATGCACATGGTTCTGGCACGTCTGAGATGTGGTTCCGGCCGGCCCGACAGGTGTTTCCACAGTGTCCGCCAAGTGGTACTGGCGTAGTTGGCAGGTGATTTTGGCATGACCGGCAGGTGGTTCCAGCAAGCCCGGCAGGTGATTCCGAAGTGTTCCCCAACTGGTTGTGGCGTAGCCGGCAGGTGATTTTTGCGTGTCCGGCAGGTGGTTCTGGCGAGTCGAGCAGGTGGTTCCGGCGTTCTCGGCAGGTGCTTCCGGGGTCATTGGCACGTGGATCTGGCATATCTGAGAGGTGGTTCCGGCATGCCCGGCAGGTGATTCCGGAGTGTTCGCCAAGTGTTTCCGGCGTAGCCGGCAGGTGATTTTGCATGTCCAGCGGTCGTTCCGGCGGGTCGAGCCGGTGGTTCCGGCGTGTCCGGCAGGTGGTTGCGGTCTGTCCAGCAGGTGGTTCTGTGGTGTCTGGCACGAGGTTCAGTCTGAGAGGCTGTGCCGGCATGCCCCTCACGTGATTCCGGCTTGTCCCCGAAGTGGTGCTGGTGTAGCGGGCAGGTGATTTTGGCGTGTCTGGCAGGTGGTTCAGGCGAGTTGAGCAGGTGGTTGCGACGTGCTCGGCAGGTGCTTCCGGGGTCATTGGCACGGGGTTCTGGCATGTCTGAGAGGTGGTTCCTGCATGCCCGGCAAGTGATTCCGGAGTGTTCGCCAAGTGGTTCTGGCATAGTCGGCAGGTGATTTTGGCATGTCCGGCAGGTGGTTCAGGCGAGTTGAGCAGGTGGTTCCAACGTGCTTGGCAGGTGCTTCCGGCGTCTCCGGCACGTGTTTCTGGCACATCTGACAGGTGGTTCCGGCATGCCCGAAAGGTGATTCCGGTCTGTCCGGTAGGTGGTTCCAGCCTGCACGGCATGTGGTTCTGGTACGTCTCAGAGGTGGTTGCGCTTGCCCAACAGGTGATTCCGGACTGTCCGCCACATGGTTCTGGCACGTCTGAGAGGTGGTTCCGGCATGCCCGGCAGGTCATCCCAGAGAGTCCTCCAAGTGGTTCTGGCATAACACGCAGGTGATTTTGGCGTGTCTGGCAGGTTGTTCCGTTGTGCTTGGCAGGTGGTTCAGGCTTGGCCGGCAGGTGGTTCCAGACTGTCCAGGGCGTGTTTCCAGCTTCTCCGGCAGGTGGTTCTGGTACGTCTGAGAGGTGGTTCCGCCATGGCTGGCAGGTGATTCCGGACCGTCCCCCAGGTGGTTCTGGCATAGCCAGCAGTTGATATTGGCCTGTCCGGCAGGTGGTTCCAGCGAGTCGAACAGGTGGCTCCGGCGTGCTCGGCAGGTGGTTCCGGTCTGTCCGGTAGGTGATTCCGGCGTGTCCGGCACGTGCTTCCGGCACGTCTGAGAGGTGGTTCCGGCATGCGCGACAGGTGGTTTCGGAGTGTCCGCCAGGTGGTTCTGGCGTACCCGGCAGGTGATTTTGGCGTGTCCGGCAGGTGTTTCTGGCGAGTCGAGCAGGTGGCTCCGGCATGCTCGGCAGGTGCTTCCGGCGTCTCCGGCACGTGGTTCTGGTGTGTCTGAGAGCTGGTTCCGGCATGTCCGGCAGATGATTCCGGAGTGTCCGCCAAGTGGTTCTGGCATACCCGGCTGGTGATTTGGGCATGTCAGGTAGGTGGTTCCGGCGAGTCGAGCAGGTGGCTCCGGCGTGCTCGGCAGGTTGTTCAGACGGGTCTGGCATGTGTTTTCCGTCTGTTCGGGGTGTGGTTCCAGCATCTCATGCACATGGTTCTGGCACGTCTGAGATGTGGTTCCGGCCGGCCCGACAGGTGTTTCCACAGTGTCCGCCAAGTGGTACTGGCGTAGTTGGCAGGTGATTTTGGCATGACCGGCAGGTGGTTCCAGCAAGCCCGGCAGGTGATTCCGAAGTGTTCCCCAACTGGTTGTGGCGTAGCCGGCAGGTGATTTCTGCGTGTCCGGCAGGTGGTTCTGGCGAGTCGAGCAGGTGGTTCCGGCGTGCTCGGCAGGTGCTTCCGGGGTCATTGGCACGTGGTTCTGGCATATCTGAGAGGTGGTTCCGGCATGCCCGGCAGGTGATTCCGGAGTGTTCGCCAAGTGTTTCCGGCGTAGCCGGCAGGTGATTTTGCATGTCCAGCGGTCGTTCCGGCGGGTCGAGCCGGTGGTTCCGGCGTGTCCGGCAGGTGGTCCCGGTCTGTCCGGCAGGTGGTTCTGTGGTGTCCGGCACGAGGTTCAGTCTGAGAGGCTGTGCCGGCATGCCCCTCACGTGATTCCGGCTTGTCCCCGAAGTGGTGCTGGTGTAGCGGGCAGGTGATTTTGGCGTGTCCGGCAGGTGGTTCAGGCGAGTTGAGCAGGTGGTTGCGACGTGCTCGGCAGGTGCTTCCGGCGTCTCCGGCACGTGTTTCTGGCACATCTGACTGGTGGTTCCGGCATGCCCAAAAGTTGATTCCGGTCTGTCCGGTAGGTGGTTCCGGCGTGCACGGCACGTGGTTCTGGGACGTGTCAGAGGTGGTTGCGTATGCCCAACAGGTGATTCCGGACTGTCCGCCACGTGCTTCTGGCACGTCTGAGAGGTGGTTCCAACATGCCCGGCAGGTCATTTCCGAGAGTCGTCCAAGTGGTTCTGGCGTAGCCCGCAGGTGATTTTGGCGTGTCCGGCAGGTGGTTCCGCCGTGCTCGGCAGGTGGTTCAGGCATGGCCGTCACGTGGTTCCAGTCTGTCCAGGACGTGTTTCCAGCTTCTCCGGCAGGTGGTTCTAGTACGTCTGAGAGGTGGTTCCGCCATGGCTGGCTGGTGATCCCGGACTGTCCCCCAGGTGGTTCTGGCATAGCAAGCAGTTGATATTGGCCTGTCCGGCAGGTGGTTCCAGCGAGTCGAACAGGTGGCTCCGGCGTTCTTGGCAGGTGGTTCCGGTCTGTCCGGTAGGCGTTTCCGGCGTGTCCGGCACGTGCTTCTGGCACGTCTGAGAGGTGGTTCCGGCATGCGCGGCAGGTGATTCCGTAGTGTCCGCCAGGTGGTTCTGGCGTACCCGGCAGGTGATTTTGGCGTGTCCGGCAGGTGTTTCTGGCGAGTCGAGCAGGTGGCTCCGGCATGCTCAGCAGGTGCTTCTGGCGTCTCCGGCACTTGGTTCTGGTGTGTCTGAGAGCTGGTTCCGGCATGTCCGGCAGATGATTCCGGAGTGTCCGCCAAGTGGTTCTGCCATACCCAGCAGGTGATTTTGGCGTGTCAGGGAGGTGGTACCGGTGAGTCGAGCAGGTGGTTCCGGCGTGCTCAGCAGGTGGTTCAGGCGGTTCTGGCAGGTGGTATCCGTCTGTTCGGGGTGTGGTTCCAGCATCTCATGAACACGTTTCTGGCACGTCTGAGATGTGGTTCCAGCCGGCCCGACAGGTGTTTCCGCAGTGTCCGCAAGCGGTTCTGGCTTAGTTGGCAGGTGATTTTGGCACGACTGGCAGGTGGTTCCAGCAAGCCTGGCAGGTGATTCCAAAGTGTTCACAATTGGTTGTGGCGTAGCCGGCAGGTGATTTTTGCGTGATCGGCAGGTGGTTCTGGCGAGTCGAGCAGGTGGTTCCGGCGTGCTCGGCTGGTGCTTCCGGGGTCATTGGCACGGGGTTCTGGCATGTCTGAGAGGTGGTTCCTGCATGCCCGGCAAGTGATTCCGGAGTGTTCGCCAAGTGGTTCTGGCATAGTCGGCAGGTGATTTTGGCATGTCCGGCAGGTGGTTCAGGCGAGTTGAGCAGGTGGTTCCAACGTGCTTGGCAGGTGCTTCCGGCGTCTCCGGCACGTGTTTCTGGCACATCTGACAGGTGGTTCCGGCATGCCCGAAAGGTGATTCCGGTCTGTCCGGTAGGTGGTTCCAGCCTGCACGGCATGCGGTTCTGGTACGTCTCAGAGGTGGTTGCGCATGCCCAACAGGTGATTCCGGACTGTCCGCCACATGGTTCTGGCACGTCTGAGAGGTGGTTCCGGCATGCCCGGCAGGTCATCCCAGAGAGTCCTCCAAGTGGTTCTGGCATAACACGCAGGTGATTTTGGCGTGTCTGGCAGGTTGTTCCGTTGTGCTTGGCAGGTGGTTCAGGCTTGGCCGGCAGGTGGTTCCAGACTGTCCAGGGCGTGTTTCCAGCTTCTCCGGCAGGTGGTTCTGGTACGTCTGAGAGGTGGTTCCGCCATGGCTGGCAGGTGATTCCGGACCGTCCCCCAGGTGGTTCTGGCATAGCCAGCAGTTGATATTGGCCTGTCCGGCAGGTGGTTCCAGCGAGTCGAACAGGTGGCTCCGGCGTGCTCGGCAGTTGGTTCCGGTCTGTCCGGTAGGTGATTCCGGCGTGTCCGGCACGTGCTTCCGGCACGTCTGAGAGGTGGTTCCGGCATGCGCGACAGGTGGTTTCGGAGTGTCCGCCAGGTGGTTCTGGCGTACCCGGCAGGTGATTTTGGCGTGTCCGGCAGGTGTTTCTGGCGAGTCGAGCAGGTGGCTCCGGCATGCTCGGCAGGTGCTTCCGGCGTCTCCGGAACGTGGTTCTGGTGTGTCTGAGAGCTGGTTCCGGCATGTCCGGCAGATGATTCCGGAGTGTCCGCCAAGTGGTTCTGGCATACCCGGCTGGTGATTTGGGCATGTCAGGCAGGTGGTTCCGGCGAGTCGAGCAGGTGGCTCCGGCGTGCTCGGCAGGTTGTTCAGACGGGTCTGGCAGGTGTTTTCCGTCTGTTCGGGGTGTGGTTCCAGCATCTCATGCACATGGTTCTGGCACGTCTGAGATGTGGTTCCGGCCGGCCCGACAGGTGTTTCCACAGTGTCCGCCAAGTGGTACTGGCGTAGTTGGCAGGTGATTTTGGCATGACCGGCAGGTGGTTCCAGCAAGCCCGGCAGGTGATTCCGAAGTGTTCCCCAACTGGTTGTGGCGTAGCCGGCAGGTGATTTTTGCGTGTCCGACAGGTGGTTCTGGCGAGTCGAGCAGGTGGTTCCGGCGTGCTCGTCAGGTGCTTCCGGGGTCATTGGCACGTGGTTCTGGCATATCTGAGAGGTGGTTCCGGCATGCCCGGCAGGTGATTCCAGAGTGTTCGCCAAGTGTTTCCGGCGTAGCCGGCAGGTGATTTTGCATGTCCAGCGGTCGTTCCGGCGGGTCGAGCCGGTGGTTCCGTCGTGTCCGGCAGGTGGTTCCGATCTGTCCGGCAGCTGGTTCTGTGGTGTCCGGCACGAGGTTCAGTCTGAGAGGCTGTGCCGGCATGCCCCTCACGTGATTCCGGCTTGTCCCCGAAGTGGTGCTGGTGTAGCGGGCAGGTGATTTTGGCGTGTCCGCCAGGTGGTTCAGGCGAGTTGAGCAGGTGTTTGCGACGTGCTCGGCAGGTGCTTCCGGCGTCTCCGGCACGTGTTTCTGGCACATCTGACTGGTGGTTCCGGCATGCCCAAAAGTTGATTCCGGTCTGTCCGGTAGGTGGTTCCGGCGTGCACGGCACGTGGTTCTGGTACGTGTCAGAGGTGGTTGCGTATGCCCAACAGGTGATTCCGGACTGTCCGCCACGTGCTTCTGGCACGTCTGAGAGGTGGTTCCAACATGCCCGGCCGGTCATTTCGGAGAGTCGTCCAAGTGGTTCTGGCGTAGCCCGCAGGTGATTTTGGCGTGTCCGGCAGGTGGTTCCGCCGTGCTCGGCAGGTGGTTCAGGCATGGCCGTCACGTGGTTCCAGTCTGGCCAGGACGTGTTTCCAGCTTCTCCGGCAGGTGGTTCTAGTACGTCTGAGAGGTGGTTCCGCCATGGCTGGCAGGTGATCCCGGACTGTCCCCCAGGTGGTTCTGGCATAGCCAGCAGTTGATATTGGCCTGTCCGGCAGGTGGTTCCTGCGAGTCGAACAGGTGGCTCCGGCGTTCTTGGCAGGTGGTTCCGGTCTGTCCGGTAGGTGTTTTCAGCGTGTCAGGCACGTGCTTCCGGCACGTCTGAGAGGTGGTTCCGGCATGCGCGGCAGGTGATTCCGTAGTGTCCGCCAGGTGGTTCTGGCATACCCGGCAGGTGATTTTGGCGTGTCCGGCCGGTTTTTCTGGCGAGTCGAGCAGGTGGCTCCGGCATGCTCGGCAGGTGCTTCCGGCGTCTCCGGCACTTGGTTCTGGTGTGTCTGATAGCTGGTTCCGGCATGTCCGGCAGATGATTCCGGAGTGTCCGCCAAGTGGTTCTGGCATACCCAGCAGGTGATTTTGGCGTGTCAGGGAGGTGGTACCGGTGAGTCGAGCAGGTGGTTCCGGCGTGCTCAGCAGGTGGTTCAGGCGGTTCTGGCAGGTGGTATCCGTCTGTTCGGGGTGTGGTTCCAGCATCTCATGAACACGTTTCTGGCACGTCTGAGATGTGGTTCCAGCCGGCCCGACAGGTGTTTCCGCAGTGTCCGCCAAGCGGTTCTGGCTTAGTTGGCAGCTGATTTTGGCATGACTGGCAGGTGGTTCCAGCAAGCCTGGCAGGTGATTCCAAAGTGTTCACCAACTTGTTGTGGCGTAGCCGGCAGGTGATTTTTGCGTGATCGGCAGGTGGTTCTGGCGAGTCGAGCAGGTGGTTCCGGCGTGCTCGGCTGGTGCTTCCGGGGTCATTGGCACGGGGTTCTGGCATGTCTGAGAGGTGGTTCCTGCATGCCCGGCAAGTGATTCCGGAGTGTTCGCCAAGTGGTTCTGGCATAGTCGGCAGGTGATTTTGGCATGTCCGGCAGGTGGTTCAGGCGAGTTGAGCAGGTGGTTCCAACGTGCTTGGCAGGTGCTTCCGGCGTCTCCGGCACGTGTTTCTGCCACATCTGACAGGTGGTTCCGGCATGCCCGAAAGGTGATTCCGGTCTGTCCGGTAGGTGGTTCCAGCCTGCACGGCATGCGGTTCTGGTACGTCTCAGAGGTGGCTGCGCATGCCCAACAGGTGATTCCGGACTGTCCGCCACATGGTTCTGGCACGTCTGAGAGGTGGTTCCGGCATGCCCGGCAGGTCATCCCAGAGAGTCCTCCAAGTGGTTCTGGCATAACACGCAGGTGATTTTGGCGTGTCTGGCAGGTTGTTCCGTTGTGCTTGGCAGGTGGTTCAGGCTTGGCCGGCAGGTGGTTCCTGACTGTCCAGGACGTGTTTCCAGCTTCTCCGGCAGGTGGTTCTGGTACGTCTGAGAGGTGGTTCCGCCATGGCTGGCAGGTGACTCCGGACCGTCCCCCTGGTGGTTCTGGCATAGCCAGCAGTTGATATTGGCCTGTCCGGCAGGTTGTTCTAGCGATTCGAACAGGTGGCTCCGGCGTGCTCGGCAGGTTGTTCCGGTCTGTCCGGTAGGTGATTCCGGCGTGTCCGGCACGTGCTTCCTGCACGTCTGAGAGGTGGTTCCGGCATGCGCGACAGGTGGTTTCGGAGTGTCCGCCAGGTGGTTCTGGCGTACCCGGCAGGTGATTTTGGCGTGTCCGGCAGGTGTTTCTGGCGAGTCGAGCAGGTGGCTCCGGCATGCTCGGCAGGTGCTTCCGGCGTCTCCGGCACGTGGTTCTGGTGTGTCTGAGAGCTGGTTCCGGCATGTCCGGCAGATGATTCCGGAGTGTCCGCCAAGTGGTTCTGGCATACCCAGCAGGTGATTTTGGCGTGTCAGGGAGGTGGTACCGGTGAGTCGAGCAGGTGGTTCCGGCGTGCTCAGCAGGTGGTTCAGGCGGTTCTGGCAGGTGGTATCCGTCTGTTCGGGGTGTGGTTCCAGCATCTCATGAACACGTTTCTGGCACGTCTGAGATGTGGTTCCAGCCGGCCCGACAGGTGTTTCCGCAGTGTCCGCCAAGCGGTTCTGGCTTAGTTGGCAGCTGATTTTGGCATGACTGGCAGGTGGTTCCAGCAAGCCTGGCAGGTGATTCCAAAGTGTTCACCAACTTGTTGTGGCGTAGCCGGCAGGTGATTTTTGCGTGATCGGCAGGTGGTTCTGGCGAGTCGAGCAGGTGGTTCCGGCGTGCTCGGCTGGTGCTTCCGGGGTCATTGGCACGTGGTTCTGGCATGTCTGAGAGGTGGTTCCTGCATGCCCGGCAAGTGATTCCGGAGTGTTCGCCAAGTGGTTCTGGCATAGTCGGCAGGTGATTTTGGCATGTCCGGCAGGTGGTTCAGGCGAGTTGAGCAGGTGGTTCCAACGTGCTTGGCAGGTGCTTCCGGCGTCTCCGGCACGTGTTTCTGGCACATCTGACAGGTGGTTCCGGCATGCCCGAAAGGTGATTCCGGTCTGTCCGGTAGGTGGTTCCAGCCTGCACGGCATGCGGTTCTGGTACGTCTCAGAGGTGGTTGCGCATGCCCAACAGGTGATTCCGGACAGTCCGCCACATGGTTCTGGCACGTCTGAGAGGTGGTTCCGGCATGCCCGGCAGGTCATCCCAGAGAGTCCTCCAAGTGGTTCTGGCATAACACGCAGGTGATTTTGGCGTGTCTGGCAGGTTGTTCCGTTGTGCTTGGCAGGTGGTTCAGGCTTGGCCGGCAGGTGGTTCCTGACTGTCCAGGACGTGTTTCCAGCTTCTCCGGCAGGTGGTTCTGGTACGTCTGAGAGGTGGTTCCGCCATGGCTGGCAGGTGACTCCGGACCGTCCCCCTGGTGGTTCTGGCATAGCCAGCAGTTGATATTGGCCTGTCCGGCAGGTTGTTCTAGCGATTCGAACAGGTGGCTCCGGCGTGCTCGGCAGGTGGTTCCGGTCTGTCCGGTAGGTGATTCCGGCGTGTCCGGCACGTGCTTCCGGCACGTCTGAGAGGTGGTTCCGGCATGCGCGACAGGTGGTTTCGGAGTGTCCGCCAGGTGGTTCTGGCGTACCCGGCAGGTGATTTTGGCGTGTCCGGCAGGTGTTTCTGGCGAGTCGAGCAGGTGGCTCCGGCATGCTCGGCAGGTGCTTCCGGCGTCTCCGGCACGTGGTTCTGGTGTGTCTGAGAGCTGGTTCCGGCATGTCCGGCAGATGATTCCGGAGTGTCCGCCAAGTGGTTCTGGCATACCCGGCTGGTGATTTGGGCATGTCAGGTAGGTGGTTCCGGCGAGTCGAGCAGGTGGCTCCGGCGTGCTCGGCAGGTTGTTCAGACGGGTCTGGCAGGTGTTTTCCGTCTGTTCGGTGTGTGGTTCCAGCATCTCATGCACATGGTTCTGGCACGTCTGAGATGTGGTTCCGGCCGGCCCGACAGGTGTTTCCACAGTGTCCGCCAAGTGGTACTGGCGTAGTTGGCAGGTGATTTTGGCATGACCGGCAGGTGGTTCCAGCAAGCCCGGCAGGTGATTCCGAAGTGTTCCCCAACTGGTTGTGGCGTAGCTGGCAGGTGATTTTTGCGTGTCCGGCAGGTGGTTCTGGCGAGTCGAGCAGGTGGTTCCGGCGTGCTCGGCAGGTGCTTCCGGGGTCATTGGCACGTGGTTCTGGCATATCTGAGAGGTGGTTCCGGCATGCCCGGCAGGTGATTCCGGAGTGTTCGCCAAGTGTTTCCGGCGTAGCCGGCAGGTGATTTTGCATGTCCAGCGGTCGTTCCGGCGGGTCGAGCCGGTGGTTCCGGCGTGTCCGGCAGGTGGTTCCGGTCTGTCCGGCAGGTGGTTCTGTGGTGTCCGGCACGAGGTTCAGTCTGAGAGGTTGTGCCGGCATGCCCCTCACGTGATTCCGGCTTGTCCCCGAAGTGGTGCTGGTGTAGCGGGCAGGTGATTTTGGCGTGTCCGGCAGGTGGTTCAGGCGAGTTGAGCAGGTGGTTGCGACGTGCTCGGCAGGTGCTTCCGGCGTCTCCGGCACGTGTTTCTGGCACATCTGACTGGTGGTTCCGGCATGCCCAAAAGTTGATTCCGGTCTGTCCGGTAGGTGGTTCCGGCGTGCACGGCACGTGGTTCTGGTACGTCTCAGAGGTGGTTGCGTATGCCCAACAGGTGATTCCGGACTGTCCGCCACGTGCTTCTGGCACGTCTGAGAGGTGGTTCCAACATGCCCGGCAGGTCATTTCGGAGAGTCGTCCAAGTGGTTCTGGCGTAGCCCGCAGGTGATTTTGGCGTGTCCGGCAGGTGGTTCCGCCGTGCTCGGCAGGTGGTTCAGGCATGGCCGTCACGTGGTTCCAGTCTGTCCAGGACGTGTTTCCAGCTTCTCCGGCAGGTGGTTCTGGTACGCATGAGAGGTGGTTCCGCCATGGCTGGCAGGTGATCCCGGACTGTCCCCCAGGTGGTTCTGGCATAGCCAGCAGTTGATATTGGCCTGTCCGGCAGGTGGTTCCAGCGAGTCGAACAGGTGGCTCCGGCGTTCTTGGCAGGTGGTTCCGGTCTGTCCGGTAGGTGTTTCCGGCGTGTCTGGCACGTGCTTCCGGCACGTCTGAGAGGTGGTTCTGGCATGCGCGGCAGGTGATTCCGGAGTGTCCGCCAGGTGGTTCTGGCATACCCGGCAGGTGATTTTGGCGTGTCCGGCAGGTGTTTCTGGCGAGTCGAGCAGGTGGCTCCGGCATGCTCGGCAGGTGCTTCCGGCGTCTCCGGCACTTGGTTCTGGTGTGTCTGAGAGCTGGTTCCGGCATGTCCGGCAGATGATTCCGGAGTGTCCGCCAAGTGGTTCTGGCATACCCAGCAGGTGATTTTGGCGTGTCAGGGAGGTGGTACCGGTGAGTCGAGCAGGTGGTTCCGGCGTGCTCAGCAGGTGGTTCAGGCGGTTCTGGCAGGTGGTATCCGTCTGTTCGGGGTGTGGTTCCAGCATCTCATGAACACGTTTCTGGCACGTCTGAGATGTGGTTCCAGCCGGCCCGACAGGTGTTTCCGCAGTGTCCGCAAGCGGTTCTGGCTTAGTTGGCAGGTGATTTTGGCACGACTGGCAGGTGGTTCCAGCAAGCCTGGCAGGTGATTCCAAAGTGTTCACCAACTGGTTGTGGCGTAGCCGGCAGGTGATTTTTGCGTGATCGGCAGGTGGTTCTGGCGAGTCGAGCAGGTGGTTCCGGCGTGCTCGGCTGGTGCTTCCGGGGTCATTGGCACGGGGTTCTGGCATGTCTGAGAGGTGGTTCCTGCATGCCCGGCAAGTGATTCCGGAGTGTTCGCCAAGTGGTTCTGGCATAGTCGGCAGGTGATTTTGGCATGTCCGGCAGGTGGTTCAGGCGAGTTGAGCAGGTGGTTCCAACGTGCTTGGCAGGTGCTTCCGGCGTCTCCGGCACGTGTTTCTGGCACATCTGACAGGTGGTTCCGGCATGCCCGAAAGGTGATTCCGGTCTGTCCGGTAGGTGGTTCCAGCCTGCACGGCATGTGGTTCTGGTACGTCTCAGAGGTGGTTGCGCATGCCCAACAGGTGATTCCGGACTGTCCGCCACATGGTTCTGGCACGTCTGAGAGGTGGTTCCGGCATGCCCGGCAGGTCATCCCAGAGAGTCCTCCAAGTGGTTCTGGCATAACACGCAGGTGATTTTGGCGTGTCTGGCAGGTTGTTCCGTTGTGCTTGGCAGGTGGTTCAGGCTTGGCCGGCAGGTGGTTCCAGACTGTCCAGGGCGTGTTTCCAGCTTCTCCGGCAGGTGGTTCTGGTACGTCTGAGAGGTGGTTCCGCCATGGCTGGCAGGTGATTCCGGACCGTCCCCCAGGTGGTTCTGGCATAGCCAGCAGTTGATATTGGCCTGTCCGGCAGGTGGTTCCAGCGAGTCGAACAGGTGGCTCCGGCGTGCTCGGCAGTTGGTTCCGGTCTGTCCGGTAGGTGATTCCGGCGTGTCCGGCACGTGCTTCCGGCACGTCTGAGAGGTGGTTCCGGCATGCGCGACAGGTGGTTTCGGAGTGTCCGCCAGGTGGTTCTGGCGTACCCGGCAGGTGATTTTGGCGTGTCCGGCAGGTGTTTCTGGCGAGTCGAGCAGGTGGCTCCGGCATGCTCGGCAGGTGCTTCCGGCGTCTCCGGCACGTGGTTCTGGTGTGTCTGAGAGCTGGTTCCGGCATGTCCGGCAGATGATTCCGGAGTGTCCGCCAAGTGGTTCTGGCATACCCGGCTGGTGATTTGGGCATGTCAGGTAGGTGGTTCCGGCGAGTCGAGCAGGTGGCTCCGGCGTGCTCGGCAGGTTGTTCAGACGGGTCTGGCAGGTGTTTTCCGTCTGTTCGGGGTGTGGTTCCAGCATCTCATGCACATGGTTCTGGCACGTCTGAGATGTGGTTCCGGCCGGCCCGACAGGTGTTTCCACAGTGTCCGCCAAGTGGTACTGGCGTAGTTGGCAGGTGATTTTGGCAGGACCGGCAGCTGGTTCTGGCGAGTCGAGCAGGTGGTTCCGGCGTGCTCGTCAGGTGCTTCCGGGGTCATTGGCACGTGGTTCTGGCATATCTGAGAGGTGGTTCCGGCATGCCCGGCAGGTGATTCCAGAGTGTTCGCCAAGTGTTTCCGGCGTAGCCGGCAGGTGATTTTGCATGTCCAGCGGTCGTTCCGGCGGGTCGAGCCGGTGGTTCCGGCGTGTCCGGCAGGTGGTTCCGGTCTGTCCGGCAGGTGGTTCTGTGGTGTCCGGCACGAGGTTCAGTCTGAGAGGCTGTGCCGGCATGCCCCTCACGTGATTCCGGCTTGTCCCCGAAGTGGTGCTGGTGTAGCGGGCAGGTGATTTTGGCGTGTCCGCCAGGTGGTTCAGGCGAGTTGAGCAGGTGTTTGCGACGTGCTCGGCAGGTGCTTCCGGCGTCTCCGGCACGTGTTTCTGGCACATCTGACTGGTGGTTCCGGCATGCCCAAAAGTTGATTCCGGTCTGTCCGGTAGGTGGTTCCGGCGTGCACGGCACGTGGTTCTGGTACGTGTCAGAGGTGGTTGCGTATGCCCAACAGGTGATTCCGGACTGTCCGCCACGTGCTTCTGGCACGTCTGAGAGGTGGTTCCAACATGCCCGGCCGGTCATTTCGGAGAGTCGTCCAAGTGGTTCTGGCGTAGCCCGTAGGTGATTTTGGCGTGTCCGGCAGGTGGTTCCGCCGTGCTCGGCAGGTGGTTCAGGCATGGCCGTCACGTGGTTCCAGTCTGGCCAGGACGTGTTTCCAGCTTCTCCGGCAGGTGGTTCTAGTACGTCTGAGAGGTGGTTCCGCCATGGCTGGCAGGTGATCCCGGACTGTCCCCCAGGTGGTTCTGGCATAGCCAGCAGTTGATATTGGCCTGTCCGGCAGGTGGTTCCTGCGAGTCGAACAGGTGGCTCCGGCGTTCTTGGCAGGTGGTTCCGGTCTGTCCGGTAGGTGTTTCCAGCGTGTCAGGCACGTGCTTCCGGCACGTCTGAGAGGTGGTTCCGGCATGCGCGGCAGGTGATTCCGTAGTGTCCGCCAGGTGGTTCTGGCATACCCGGCAGGTGATTTTGGCGTGTCCGGCCGGTTTTTCTGGCGAGTCGAGCAGGTGGCTCCGGCATGCTCGGCAGGTGCTTCCGGCGTCTCCGGCACTTGGTTCTGGTGTGTCTGATAGCTGGTTCCGGCATGTCCGGCAGATGATTCCGGAGTGTCCGCCAAGTGGTTCTGGCATACCCAGCAGGTGATTTTGGCGTGTCAGGGAGGTGGTACCGGTGAGTCGAGCAGGTGGTTCCGGCGTGCTCAGCAGGTGGTTCAGGCGGTTCTGGCAGGTGGTATCCGTCTGTTCGGGGTGTGGTTCCAGCATCTCATGAACACGTTTCTGGCACGTCTGAGATGTGGTTCCAGCCGGCCCGACAGGTGTTTCCGCAGTGTCCGCCAAGCGGTTCTGGCTTAGTTGGCAGCTGATTTTGGCATGACTGGCAGGTGGTTCCAGCAAGCCTGGCAGGTGATTCCAAAGTCTTCACCAACTGGTTGTGGCGTAGCCGGCAGGTGATTTTTGCGTGATCGGCAGGTGGTTCTGGCGAGTCGAGCAGGTGGTTCCGGCGTGCTCGGCTGGTACTTCCGGGGTCATTGGCACGGGGTTCTGGCATGTCTGAGAGGTGGTTCCTGCATGCCCGGCAAGTGATTCCGGAGTGTTCGCCAAGTGGTTCTGGCATAGTCGGCAGGTGATTTTGGCATGTCCGGCAGGTGGTTCAGGCGAGTTGAGCAGGTGGTTCCAACGTGCTTGGCAGGTGCTTCCGGCGTCTCCGGCACGTGTTTCTGGCACATCTGACAGGTGGTTCCGGCATGCCCGAAAGGTGATTCCGGTCTGTCCGGTAGGTGGTTCCAGCCTGCACGGCATGTGGTTCTGGTACGTCTCAGAGGTGGCTGCGCATGCCCAACAGGTGATTCCGGACTGTCCGCCACATGGTTCTGGCACGTCTGAGAGGTGGTTCCGGCATGCCCGGCAGGTCATCCCAGAGAGTCCTCCAAGTGGTTCTGGCATAACACGCAGGTGATTTTGGCGTGTCTGGCAGGTTGTTCCGTTGTGCTTGGCAGGTGGTTCAGGCTTGGCCGGCAGGTGGTTCCAGACTGTCCAGGACGTGTTTCCAGCTTCTCCGGCAGGTGGTTCTGGTACGTCTGAGAGGTGGTTCCGCCATGGCTGGCAGGTGATTCCGGACCGTCCCCCAGGTGGTTCTGGCATAGCCAGCAGTTGATATTGGCCTGTCCGGCAGGTGGTTCCAGAGAGTCGAACAGGTGGCTCCGGCGTGCTCGGCAGGTGGTTCCGGTCTGTCCGGTAGGTGATTCCGGCGTGTCCGGCACGTGCTTCCGGCACGTCTGAGAGGTGGTTCCGGCATGCGCGACAGGTGGTTTCGGAGTGTCCGCCAGCTGGTTCTGGCGTACCCGGCAGGTGATTTTGGCGTGTCCGGCAGGAGTTTCTGGCGAGTCGAGCAGGTGGCTCCGGCATGCTCGGCAGGTGCTTCCGGCGTCTCCGGAACGTGGTTCTGGTGTGTCTGAGAGCTGGTTCCGGCATGTCCGGCAGATGATTCCGGAGTGTCCGCCAAGTGGTTCTGGCATACCTGGCTGGTGATTTGGGCATGTCAGGTAGGTGGTTCCGGCGAGTCGAGCAGGTGGCTCTGGCGTGCTCGGCCGGTTGTTCAGATGGGTCTGGCAGGTGTTTTCCGTCTGTTCGGGGTGTGGTTCCAGCATCTCATGCACATGGTTCTGGCACGTCTCAGATGTGGTTCCGGCCGGCCCGAGAGGTGTTTCCACAGTGTCCGCCAAGTGGTACTGGCGTATTGGCAGGTGATTTTGGCAGGACCGGCAGGTGGTTCCAGCAAGCCCGGCAGGTGATTCCGAAGTGTTCCCCAACTGGTTGTGGCGTAGCCGGCAGGTGATTTTTGCGTGTGTGGCAGGTGGTTCTGGCGAGTCGAGCAGGTGGTTCCGGCGTGCTCGGCAGGTGCTTCCGGGGTCATGGGCACGTGGATCTGGCATATCTGAGAGGTGGTTCCGGCATGCCCGGCAGGTGATTCCGGAGTGTTCGCCAAGTGTTTCCGGCGTAGCTGGCAGGTGATTTTGCATGTCCAGGGGTCGTTCCGGCGGGTCGAGCCGGTGGTTCCGGCGTGTCCGGCAGGTGGTTCCGGTCTGTCCGGCAGGTGGTTCTGTGGTGTCCGGCACGAGGTTCAGTCTGAGAGGCTGTGCCGGCATGCCCCTCACGTGATTCCGGCTTGTCCCCGAAGTGGTGCTGGTGTAGCGGGCAGGTGATTTTGGCGTGTCCGGCAGGTGGTTCAGGCGAGTTGAGCAGGTGGTTGCGACGTGCTCGGCAGGTGCTTCCGGCGTCTCCGGCACGTGTTTCTGGCACATCTGACTGGTGGTTCCGGCATGCCCAAAAGTTGATTCCGGTCTGTCCGGTAGGTGGTTCCGGCGTGCACGGCACGTGGTTCTGGTACGTGTCAGAGGTGGTTGCGTATGCCCAACAGGTGATTCCGGACTGTCCGCCACGTGCTTCTGGCACGTCTGAGAGGTGGTTCCAACATGCCCGGCAGGTCATTTCCGAGAGTCGTCCAAGTGGTTCTGGCGTAGCCCGCAGGTGATTTTGGCGTGTCCGGCAGGTGGTTCCGCCGTGCTCGGCATGTGGTTCAGGCATGGCCGTCACGTGGTTCCAGTCTGTCCAGGACGTGTTTCCAGCTTCTCTGGCACGTGGTTCTGGTACGTCTGAGAGGTGGTTCCGCCATGGCTGGCAGGTGATCCCGGACTGTGCCCCAGGTGGTTCTGGCATAGCCAGCAGTTGATATTGGCCTGTCCGGCAGGTGGTTCCAGCGAGTCGAACAGGTGGCTCCGGCGTTCTTGGCAGGTGGTTCCGGTCTGTCCGGTAGGTGTTTCCGGCGTGTCTGGCACGTGCTTCCGGCACGTCTGAGAGGTGGTTCTGGCATGCGCGGCAGGTGATTCCGTAGTGTCCGCCAGGTGGTTCTTGCATACCCGGCAGGTGATTTTGGCGTGTCCGGCAGGTGTTTCTGGCGAGTCGAGCAGGTGGCTCCGGCATGCTCGGCAGGTGCTTCCGGCGTCTCCGGCACTTGGTTCTGGTGTGTCTGAGAGCTGGTTCCGGCATGTCCGGCAGATGATTCCGGAGTGTCCGCCAAGTGGTTCTGGCATACCCAGCAGGTGATTTTGGCGTGTCAGGGAGGTGGTACCGGTGAGTCGAGCAGGTGGTTCCGGCGTGCTCAGCAGGTGGTTCAGGCGGTTCTGGCAGGTGGTATCCGTCTGTTCGGGGTGTGGTTCCAGCATCTCATGAACACGTTTCTGGCACGTCTGAGATGTGGTTCCAGCCGGCCCGACAGGTGTTTCCGCAGTGTCCGCCAAGCGGTTCTGGTGTAGTTGGCAGGTGATTTTGGCATGACTGGCAGGTGGTTCCAGCAAGCCTGGCAGGTGATTCCAAAGTCTTCACCAACTGGTTGTGGCGTAGCCGGCAGGTGATTTTTGCGTTATCGGCAGGTGGTTCTGGCAGGTCGAGCAGGTGGTTCCGGCGTGCTCGGCTGGTGCTTCCGGGGTCATTGGCACGGGGTTCTGGCATGTCTGAGAGGTGGTTCCTGCATGCCCGGCAAGTGATTCCGGAGTGTTCGCCAAGTGGTTCTGGCATAGTCGGCAGGTGATTTTGGCATGTCCAGCAGGTGGTTCAGGCGAGTTGAGCAGGTGGTTCCAACGTGCTTGGCAGGTGCTTCCGGCGTCTCCGGCACGTGTTTCTGGCACATCTGACAGGTGGTTCCGGCATGCCCGAAAGGTGATTCCGGTCTGTCCGGTAGGTGGTTCCAGCCTGCACGGCACGTGGTTCTGGTACGTCTCACAGGTGGTTGCGCATGCCCAACAGGTGATTCCGGACTGTCCGCCACATGGTTCTGGCACGTCTGAGAGGTGGTTCCGGCATGCCCGGTAGGTCATCCCAGAGAGTCCTTCAAGTGGTTCTGGCATAACACGCAGGTGATTTTGGCGTGTCTGGCAGGTTGTTCCGTTGTGCTTGGCAGGTGGTTCAGGCTTGGCCGGCAGGTGGTTCCAGACTGTCCAGGACGTGTTTCCAGCTTCTCCGGCAGGTGGTTCCAGCATGTCTGAGAGGTGGTTCCGCCATGCCCGGCAGATGATTCCGGAGTGTTCGTCAAGTGGTTCTGGCGTAGTCGGCAGGTGATTTTGCATGTCCGGCAATGGTTCCGGCGAGTCGAGCCGATGGTTCCGGCATGTCCGGCAGGTGGTTCCAGGTTTCCCGGCAGGTGATTCCTGAGTGTCCGGCGTGTGGTTCCGGCACCTCTGAGAGGTCGTTCCGGAATGCCTGGCATGTGAATCCGGAGTGTCTGCCGAGCGGTTCTGGCGTAGCCGGCAGGTCATTTTGCATGTCCGGCAATGGTTCCAGCGAGTCGAGCCTCTGGTTCCAGCATGTCCGGCAGGTGGTTCCGGCATGCCCGGCAGGTGATTCCGGAGTGTCCGGCTTGTGGTTCTGGCACCTCTGAGAGGTGGTTCCGGCATGCCCGGCAGGTGACACCGGAGTGTTCGTCAAGTGGTTCTGGTGTAGCCGGCAGGTGATTTTGCATGTCCGGCAATGATTCCGGCGAGTCGAGCCGGTGGTTCCGGAATGTCAGGCAGGTGGTTCCTGCATGTCCGGCAAGTGGTTCCGGCATGTCCAGCACGTGGTTCCGGCATGCCCGGCAGGTGATTCCGGAGTGTCCGGCATGTGGTTCTGGCACCTCTGAGAGGTGGTTCCGTCATGCCCGGCAGGTGGTTCCGGAGTGTCTGCCGAGTGGTTCTGGCGTAGCCGGCAGGTGATTCTGGCGTGTCCAGCAGGTGGTTCTGGGGAGTGGATCAGGTGGTTCCGGCATACTCGGCAGGTGGTACCGGCGTGTCCGGAACATGGTTCTGGCAAGTCTGAGAGGTGGTTCCGGCATGCCCGAGAGGTGATTCCGGAGCGTTCGCCAAGTGGTTCTGGCGTAGCCGGCAGGTCATTTTGCATGTCCGGCGGTGGTTCCGGCGAGTCAAGCCGGTGGTTCCGGCGTGTCCGGCAGGTGGTTCTGGGGTGACCGGCACGAGGTTCTGGCACGTCTGAGAGTTGGTTCCGGCATGCCTGACAGGTGATTCCGGAGTGTCCGCCACGTGGTTCTGCCGTAGCCGGCAGGTGATTTTGGTGTGCCCAGCGGGTGGTTTTGGCGAGTCGGGCAGGTGGTTCAGGCGGGTCTGGCAGGTGGTTTCGGTCTGTTCGGGGTGTGGTTCCGGCATCTCAGGCACATGGTTCTGGCACGTCTGATAGGTGGTTCCGGCTGGCCCGACAGGTGTTTCCATGGTGTCCGCCGAGTGGTTCTGGCATAGCTGGCAGGTGATTTTATCGTTTCCAGCGGGTGGTTTTGGCGAGTCGAGCCGGTGGTTCCGGCATGTCCAGCAGGTGGTGCCGGCATGCCCGGCAGGTGATTCCGGAGTGTCCGGCATGTGGTTCTGGCACCTCTGAGAGGTGGTTCCGGCATGCCCGGCTGGTGATACCGGAGTGTCCGGCATTTGGTTCTGGCACCTCTGAGAGGTTGTTCCGGAATGCCTGGCATGTGATTCCCAAGTGTCTGCCGAGTGGTTCTGGCGTAGCCGGCAGGTGATTTTGGCATGTCCGACAGGTGTTTCTTGCGAGTCGAGCAGGTGGCTCAGGCATGCTCAGCTGGTGCTTCCGGCGTCTCTGGCAGGTGCTTCTGGTGTGTCTGAGAGCTGGTTCTGGCATGTCCGGCAGATGATTCCGGAGTGTCCACCAAGTGGTTCTGGTATACCTGGCAGGTGATTTTGGCGTGTCAGGAAGGTGGTTCCGGCTAGTTGAGCAGGTGGATCAGCCGTGCTCGCCAGGGGGTTCAGGCGGGTCCGGCAGGTGGTTTCGGTCTGTTCGGGGAGTGGTTCCGGCATCTCAGGCACATGGTTCTGGCACGTCTGAGAGGTGGTTGCGGCCGGCCCGACAGGTGTTTCCGGAGTGTCCACCAAGTGGTTCTGGCGTAGCTGAAAGGTGACGTTGGCGTGAACCGCAGGTGGTTCCACCCAGCCAGGCAGGTGATTCCGGAGTGTCTGCCGAGTGGTTCTGGAGTAGCCGGCAGGTGATTTTGGGGTGTCCAACAGGTGGTTCCGTCGAGCTCGGCAGGTGGTACCGGCGTGTCCAGAACATGGTTCTGGCACGTCTGAGACATGGTTCCGGCATGCCCGGCAGGTGACTCCGGAGTGTCCGGCATGTGGTTCTGTCACCTCTGAGAGGTGGTTCCGGCATGCACGGCAGGTGGTTACGGAGTGTCTGCCGAGTGGTGCTGGAGTAGCCGGCAGGTGATTCTGGCGTATCCAGCAGGTGGTTCTGGGGAGTGGATAAGGTGGTTCCGGCATACTCGGCAGGTGGTACCGGCGTGTCCGGAACATGGTTCTGGCAAGTCTGAGAGGTGGCTCTGGCATGCCCGACAGGTGATTCCGGAGTGTTCGCCAAGTGGTTCTGGCGTAGCCGGCAGGTCATTTTGCATGTCCGGCGGTGGTTCCGGCGAGTCGAGCCGGTGGTTCCGGCGTAGCCGGCAGTTGATTTTGGCGTGTCCACTAGGTGCTTCTGGGGAGTGGATCAGCTGGTTCCGGCATACTCGTCAGGTGGTACCGGAGTGTCCAGGACATGGTTCTGGCAAGTCTGAGAGGTGGTTCCGGCACGCCCGACGGGTGATTCTGGAGCGTTCGCCAAGTGTTTCTGGCGTACCCGGCACGTGATTTTGGCATGTCTGACAGGTGTTTCTTGCGAGTCGAGCAGGTGGCTCAGGCATGCTCAGCTGGTGCTTCCGGTGTCTCTGGCACGTGGTTCTGGTGTGTCTGAGAGCTGGTTCTGGCATGTCCGGCAGATGATTCCGGAGTGTCCACCAAGTGGTTCTGGTAGACCTGGCAGGTGATTTTGGCGTGTCAGGAAGGTGGTTCTGGCTAGATGAGCAGGTGGATCAGGCGTGCTCGCCAGGGGGTTCAGGCGGGTCTGGCAGGTGGTTTCGGTCAGTTCGGGTATTGGTTCCGGCATCTCAGGCACATGGTCCTGGCACGTCTGAGAGGTGGTTCCGGCCAGCCCGACAGGTGTTTCCGGAGTGTCCGCCAAGTGGTTCTGGAGTAGCTGAAAGGTGATGTTGGCGTGACCGTCAGGTGGTTCCAGCCAGCCCGACAGGTGATTCCGGAGTGTCCGGCATGTGGTTCTGGCAGCTCTGAGAGGTGGTTCCGGAATGCCTGGCCTGTGATTCCGGAGTGTCTGCCGAGTGGTTCTGGCGTAGCCTGCAGGTGATTTTGGCGTGTCCAGCAGGTGGTTCCGGCGAGCTCGGCAGGTGGTACCGGCGTGTCCGGAACATGGTTCTGGCACGTCTGAGAGATGGTTCCGGCCAGCCCGGCAGGTGATTCCGAAGAGTTCACCAAATGGGTGTGGCGTAGCCGGCAGGTGATTTTGGCGTGTCCAGCAGGTGGTTTTGGCGAGTCGAGCAGGTGGTTCTGGCATGCTCGGCAGGTGCTTCCGGTGTCATTGGCATTTGGTTCCGGCATGTCTGAGAGGTGGTTCCGCCATGCCCGGCAGGTGATTCCGGAGTGTTCGCCAAGTGGTTCTGGCGTAGCCGGCAGGTGATTTTGCATGTCCGGCAATGGTTCCGGCGAGTCGAGCCGGTGGTTCCGGCATGTCCGGCAGGTGGTTCCGGCATGCCCGGCAGGTGTTTCCGGAGTGTCCGGCATGTGGTTCTGGCACCACTGAGAGGTGGTTCCGGCATGCCCGGCAGGTGATACCGGAGTCTCCGGCGTTTGGTTCTGGCACCTCTGAGAGGTGGTTCCGGAATGCCTGGCATGTGATTCCGGAGTGTCTGCCGAGTGGTTCTGGCGTAGCCGGCAGGTGATTTTGGCGTGTCCAGCAGGTGGTTTTGGTGAGTCGAGCAGGTGGTTCTGGCGTGCTCGGCAGGTGCTTCCGGTGTCATTGGCATGTGGTTCCGGCATGTCTCAGAGATGGTTCCGCCATGCCCGGCAGGTGATTCCAGAGTGTTCGCCAAGTGGTTGTGGCGTAGCCGGCAGTTGATTTTGCATGTCCGGCAATGGTTCCGGCGAGTCGAGCCGGTGGTTCCGTCATGTCCGGCAGGTGGTTCCGGCATGCCCGGCAGGTGATTCCGGAGGGTCTTGCATGTGGTTCTGACACCTCTTAGAGGTGGTTCCGGCATGCCCGGCAGGTGATACCGGAGTGTTCGCCAAGTGGTTCTGGCGTAGCCGGCAGGTGATTTTGCATGTCCGGCAATGGTTCCGGCGAGTCCAGCCGGTGGTTCCGGAATGTCCGGCAGGTGGTTCCGGCATGTCCGGCAGGGGGTTCCGGCATGTCCAGCACGTGGTCACAGCATGCCCTGCAGGTGATTCTGGAGTGTCCGGCATGTGGTTCTGGCACCTCTGAGAGGTGGTTCCGGCATGCCCGGCAGGTGATACCGGAGTGTCCGGCATTTGGTTCTGGCACCTCTGAGAGGTGGTTCCGGAATGCCTGGCCTGTGATTCCGGAGTGTCTGCCGAGTGGTTCTGGCGTACCCGGCAGTTCATTTTGGCGTGTCCAGCAGGTGGTTCTGGGGAGTGCATCAGGGTGGTTCCGGCATACTCGGCAGGTGGTACCGGAGTGTCCGGAACATGATTCTGGCAAGTCTGAGAGGTGGTTCTGGCATGCCCGACAGGTGATTCCGGAGTGTTCGCCAAGTGGTTCTGGCGTAGCCGGCACGTCATTTTGCATGTCCGGCGGTGGTTCCGGCGAGTCGAGCCGGTGGTTCCGGCGTAGCCGGCTGTTGATTTTGGCGTGTCCACTAGGTGGTTCTGGGGAGTGGATAAGCTGGTTCCAGCATACTCGGCACGTGGTACCGGCGTGTCCAGAACATGGTTCTGGCAAGTCTGAGAGGTGGTTCCGGCACGCCCGACAGGTGATTCCGGAGCGTCCGCCAAGTTTTTCTGGCGTACCCGGCAGGCGATTTTGGCATGTCCGACAGGTGTTTCTTGCGAGTCGAGCAGGTGGCTCAGGCATGCTCAGCGGGTGCTTCCGGCGTCTCTGGCACATGGTTCTGGTGTGTCTGAGAGCTGGTTCTGGCATGTCCGGCAGATGATTCCGGAGTGTCCACCAAGTGGTTCTGGTATACCTGGCAGATGATTTTGGCGTGTCAGGAAGGTGGTTCCGGCTAGTTGAGCAGGTGGATCAGGCGTGCTCGCCAGGGGTTTCAGGCGGGTCTGGCAGGTGGTTTCGGTCTGTTCGGGGAGTGGTTCCGACATCTCAGGCACATGGTTCTGGCACGTCTGAGAGGTTGTTCCGGCCGGCCCGACAGGTGTTTCCGGAGTGTCCGCCAATTGGTTCTGGCGTAGCTGAAAGATGATGTTGGCGTGACCGGCAGGTGGTTCCAGCCAGCCCGGCAGGTGATTCCGGAGTGTCTGCCGAGTGGTTGTCGCGTAGCAGGCAGGTGATTTTGGCGTGTCCAGCAGGTGGTTCCGGGGAGCTCGGCAGGTGGTACCGGCGTGTCCGGAACATGGTTCTGGCAAGTCTGAGAGGTGTTTCCGTCATGCCCGACAGGTGATTCCGGAGTGTCCGCCACGTGGTTCTACATACCCGGCAGGTGATTTTGGCGTGTCTGGCAGGTGTTTCTTGCAAGTCGAGAATTTGGCTCAGGCATGATCAGCAGGTGGTTCCGGCGTGTCCGGCACGTGGTTTTGGTGTGTCTGAGAGCTGGTTCTGGCATGTCCGGCAGGTGATTCCGGAGTGTCTGCCGAGTGGTTCTGGCGTAGCCGGCAGGTGATTTTGGCCTGTCCAGTGGGTGGTTTTGGCAAGTCGAGCAGGTGGTTCTGGCGTGGTCGGGAGGTGCTTCCGGTGTCATTGGCATGTGGTTCCAGCATGTCTGAGAGGTGGTTCCGCCATGCCCGGCAGGTGATTCCGGAGTTTTCGCCAAGTGGTTCTGGCGTACCCGGCAGGTGATTTTGTATGTCCGGCAATGGTTCCGGCGAGTCGAGCCGTTGGTTCCGGCATGTCCAGCAGGTGGTTCCGGCATGCCCGGCAGGTGATTCCGGACTGTCCGGCATGAGGTTCTGGCACCTCTGACAGGAGGTTCCGGCATGCCCGGCAGGTGATTCCGGAGTGTCCGGCATGTGGTTATGGCACCTCACATAGGTGGTTCCGGCATGCCCTGCAGGTGGTTCCGGAGTGTCTGCCGAGTGGTTCTTGCGTAGTCGGCTGGTGATTCTGGCGTGTCCAGCTGGTGGTTGTGGGGAGTGGATCAGGTGGTTCCTGCATACTCAGCAGGTGGTACCGGCGTGCCCGGAACATGGTTCTGTCAAGTCTGAGAGGCGGTTCCGGCATGCCCGACAGGTGATTCCGGAGTGTTCGCCAAGAGGTTCTGGCGTAGCCGGCAGGTCATTTTGCATGTCCGGCGGTGGTTCCGGCGAGTCGAGCCGGTGGTTCCGCCGTGTCTGACTGGTGGTTCTGGCGTGACCGGCACGAGGTTCTGGCACATCTGAGAGTTGGTTCCGGCATGCCCGATAGGTGATACCGGAGTGTCCACCACATGGTTCTGGCATACCCGGCAGGTGACATTGGTGTGTCTGGCAGGTGCTTCTTGCAAGTCGAGCATTTGGCTCAGGCATGATCCGCAGGTGCTTCCGGCTTGTCTGGTACATGGTTCTGGTGTGTCTGAGAGTTGGTTCTGGCATGTCCGGCAGATGATTCCGGAGTGTCCACCAAGTGGTTGTGGCATAACCGGCAGGTGATTTTAGCGTGTCAGGTAGGGGGTTCCAGCGAGTCGAGTAGGTGGTTCCGACGTGCTCGGCAGGTGGTTCAGGCGTGTCTGGCAGGTGGTTTCGGTCTGTTCGGGGTGTGGTTCCGGCATCTCAGGCACATGGTTCTGGCACGTCTGATAGGTGGTTCCGGCCGGCCCGACAGGTGTTTCCATGGTGTCCGCCAAGTGGTTCTGGCATAGCTGGCAGGTGATGTTGCTGTGACCGGCAGGTGGTTCCAGCCAGCCCGGCAGGTGATTCCGAAGTTGTCACCAAATGGTGGTGGCGTAGCCGGAAGGCGATTTTGGCGTGTCCATCAGGTGGTTTTGCGAGTCGAACAGGTGGTTCTGGCGTGCTCGGCAGGTGCTTCCGGTGTCATTGGCATGTGGTTCCGGCATGTCTGAGAGGTGGTTCCGCCATGCCCGGCAGGTGATTCCGGAGTGTTCGCCAAGTGGTTCTGGCATAGCCGGCAGGTGATTTTGCATGTCCGGCAATGGGTCCGGCGAGTCGAGCCGGTGGTCCCGGAATGCCCGGCAGGTGATTCCGCAGTGTCCAGCATGTGGTTCTGGCACCTCTGTGAGGTGGTTCCGGCATGTCCGGCAGGTGATTCCGGAGTGTTCGCCAAGTCGTTCTGGCGTAGCCGGCAGGTGATTTTGCATGTCCGGCAATGGTTCCGGCGAGTCGAGCCGGTGGTTCCGGAATGTCCGACAGGTGTTTCCGGCATGTCCGGCAGGTGGTTCCGGCATGTCCAGCACGTGGTTCCAGCATGCCCGGCAGGTGATACCGGAGTGTCCGGCATTTGGTTCTGGCACCTCTGAGAGGTGGTTCCGGAATGCCTGGCATGTGATTCCCGAGTGTCTGCCGAGTGGTTCTGGCGTAGCCGGCAGTTGATTTTGGCGTGTCCACTGGGTGGTTGTGGGGAGGGGATCAGCTGGTTCCGGCATACTTGGCAGGTAGTACCGGCGTGTCCAGAACATGGTTCTGGCAAGGCTGAGAGGTGGTTCCTGCACGCCCGACAGGTGATTCCGGAGCGTCGCCCAAGTTTTGCTGGCGTACCCGGCAGGTGATTTTGGCATGTCCGAGAGGTGTTTCTTGCGAGTCGAGCATGTGGCTCAGGCATGCTCAGCTGGTGCTTCCGGCGTCTCTGGCACGTGGTTCTGGTGTGTCTGCGAGCTGGTTCTGGCATGTCCGGCAGATGATTCCGGAGTATCCACGAAGTGGTTCTGGTATACCTGGCAGGTGATTTTGGCGTTTCAGTAAGTTTGTTCCGGCTAGTTGAGCAGGTGGATCAGGCGTGCTCGCCAGGGGGTTCAGGCGGGTCTGGCAGGTGATTTCGGTCTGTTCGGGGAGTGGTTCCGGCATCTCAGGCTCATGGTTCTGGCACGTCTGAGAGGTGGTTCCTGCCGGCCCTACAGGTGTTTCCATGGTGTCCGCGAAGTGGTTCTGGCATAGCTGGCAGGTGATGATGGCGTGACCGGCAGGTGGTTCCAGAAAGCCCGGCAGGTGATTCCGATGTGTTCACCAAATGGTTGTGGCGCAGCTGGAATGTGATTTTGGCGTGTCCATCAGGTGGTTTTGGCGAGTCGAGCAGGTGGTTCTGGCGTGCTCGGCAGGTGCTTCCGGTGTCATTGGCATGTGGTTCCGGCATGTCTGAGAGGTGGTTCTGCCATGCCCGGCAGGTGATTCCGGAGTGTTCGCCAAGTGGTTCTGGTGTAGCCGGCAGGTCATTTTGAATGTCCAGCGGTGGTTCCGGCGACTCGAGCCGGTGGTTCCGGTGTGTCCAGCAGGTCATTGCGGTCTGTCCGGCAGGTGGTTCTGGCGTGTCCGGCACGAGGTTCTGGCACGTCGGAGAGTTGGTTCCGGCATGCCCGACAGGTGATTCCGGAGTGTCCGTCACGTGGTTCTGGCATACCCGGCAGGTGATTTTGGCGTGTCTGGCAGTTGTTTCTTGCAAGTCGAGCATTTGGCTCAGGCATGCTCAGCAGGTGCTTCCGGGGTGTCTGGCACGTGGTTCTGGTGTGTCTGAGATCTGGTTCTGGCAAGTCCGGCAGATGATTCCGGAGTGTCCACCAAGTGGTTGTGGCATACCCGGAAGGTGATTTTAGCGTGTCAGGTAGGTGGTTCCAGCGAGTCGAGTAGGTGGTTCCGGCGTGCTCGGCAGGTGGTTCAGGCGGGTCTGGCAGGTGATTTCGGTGTGTTCGGGGTGTGGTTCCAGCATCTCAGGCACATGGTTCTGGCACGTCTGATAGGTGGTTCCGGCCGGCCCGACAGGTGTTTCCATGGTGTCCGCCAAGTGGTTCTGGCATAGCTGGCTGGTGATGCTGGCGTGACCGGCAGGTGGTTCCAGCCAGCCCGGCAGGTGATTCCCAAGTGTTCACCAAATGGTTGTGGCGTAGCTGGCAGGTGATTTTGGCGTGTCCAGCAGGTGTTTTTGGCGAGTCGAGCAGGTGGTTCTGGTGTGCTCGGCAGGTGCTTCTGGTGTCATTGCCATGTGGTTCCGGCATGTCTGAGAGGTGGCTCCGCCATGCCCGGCAGGTGATTCCGGAGTGTTCCCCAAGTGGTTCTGGCGTAGCCGGCAGGTGATTTTGCATGTCCGGCAATGGTTCCGGCGAGTCGAGCCGGTGGTTCCGGCATGTCCGGCAGGTGATTCCGGAGTGTCTGCCGAGTGGTTCTGGCACCTCTGAGAGGTGGTTACGGAAGGCCGGAGAGGTGTTTCCGGAGTGTCCGCCAAGTGGTTCTTGCGTAGCTGAAAGGTGATGTTGACGTGACCGGCAGGTGGTTCCAGCCAGCCCGGCAGGTGATTCCGGAGTGTCTGCCGTGTGGTTCTGGCGTAGCCGGCAGGTGATTTTGCCGTGTCCAGCAGGTGGTTCCGGCGAGCTCGGCAGGTGGTACCAGCGTGTCCGGAACATGGTTCTGGCACGTCTCAGAGATGGTTCCGGCATGCCCGGCAGGTGATTCCGGAGTGTCCGGCATGTGGTTCTGGCACCTCTGAGAGGTGGTTCCGGCATGCCCGGCAGGTGATTCCGGAGTGTCCAGCATGTGGTTCTGGCACCTCTGAGAGGTGGTTCCGGCATGCCCGGCAGGCGATTCCGGAGTGTCCGGCATGTGGTTCTGGCACCTCTGAGAGGTGGTTCCGGAATGCCCGGCAGGTGGTTTGGAGTGTCTGCCGAGTGGTTCTGGCGTAGTCGGCAGGTGATTCTGGCGTGTCCAGCAGGTGGTTCTGGGGAGTGGAGCAGGTGGTTCCGGCATACTCGGCAGGCGGTAGCGTCGTGTCCGGAACATGGTTCTGGCAAGTCTGAGACGCGGTTCCGGCATGCCCGACAGGTGATTCCGGAGTGTTCGCCAAGTGGTTCTGGCGTAGCCGGCAGGCCATTTTGCATGTCTGGCGGTGGTTCCGGCGAGTCGAGCCGGTGGTTCCGGCGTATCCAGCAGGTGTTTCCGGTCTGTCCGGCAGGTGGTTCTGGCGTGACCGGCACGAGGTTCTGGCACGTCTGAGAGTTGGTTCCGGCATGCCCGACAGGTGATTGCGGAGAGTCCGCCACGTGGTTCTGGCGTACCCGACAGGTGATTTTGGCGTGTCTGGCAGGTGTTTCTTGCAAGTCGAGCATTTGGCTCAGGCATGCTCAGCAGGTGCTTCCGGCGTGTCTGGCACGTGGTTCTGGTGTGTCTGAGAGCTGGTTCTGGCATGTCCGGCAGATGATTCCGGAGTGTCCACCAAGTGGTTGTGGCATACCCGGCAGGTGATTTTAGCGTGTCAGGTAGGTGGTTCCAGCGAGTCGAGTAGGTGTTTCCGGCGTGCTCGGCAGGTGGTTCAGGCGGGTCTGGCAGGTGGTTTCGGTCTGTTCGGGGTGTGGTTCCGGCATCTCAGGCACATGGTTCTGGCACGTCTGATAGGTGGTTCCGGCCGGCCCGACAGGTGTTTCCATTGTGTCCGCCAAGTGGTTGTGGCATAGCTGGCAGGTGATGTTGGAGTGACCGGCAGGTGGTTCCAGCCTGCCCGGCAGGTGATTCCGGAGTGTCTGCCCAGTGGTTCTGGCGTAGCCGGCAGGTGATTTTGGCGTGTCCAGCGGGTGGTTTTGGCGAGTCGAGCAGGTGGTTCTATCGTGCTCGGCAGGTGCTTCCGGTGTCATTGGCATGTGGTTCCGGCATGTCTGAGACGTGGTTCCGCCATGCCCGGCAGGTTATTCCGGAGTGTTCGCCAAGTGGTTCTGCCGTAGCCGGTAGGTGATTTTGCATGTCCGGCAATGGTTCCGGCGAGTCCAGGGGGTGGTTCCGGCACGTCCAGCAGGTGCTTCCGGCGTGCCCGGCAGGTGATTCCGGAGTGTCCTGCATGTGGTTCTGGCACCTCTGACAGGTGGTTCCGGCATGCCCGGCAGGTGATTACGGAGTGTCCGGCATTCGGTTCTGGCACCTCTGAGAGGTGGTTCCGGAATGCCTGGCATGTGATTCTGGAGTGTCTTCGGAAGTGGTTCTGGCGTGGCCGGCAGGTGATTTTGGCCTGTCCAGCATGTGGTTCCGGCGAGCTCGACAGGTGGTTCCGGCATGTCCGGAACATGGTTCTGGCAAGTCTGAGAGATGGTTCCGGCATGCCCGGCAGGTGATTCCGGAGTTTCCGGCATGCGGTTCTGGCACCTCTGAGAGGTGGTTCCTGCATGCCCGGCAGTTGGTTACGGAGTGTCTGCCGAGTGGTTCTGGAGTAGCCGGCAGGTGATTCTTGCGTATCCAGCAGGTGGTTCTGGGGACTGGATCAGGTGGTTCCGGCATACTCGGCAGGTGGTACCGGCGTGTCCGGAACATGGTTCTGGCAAGTCTGAAAGGTGGTTCCGGCATGCCCGACAGGTGATTCCGGAGTGTTCGCCAAGTGGTTCTGTCGTAGCCGGCCGGCCATTTTGCATGTCCGGCGGTGCTTCCGGCGAGTCGAGCCGGTGGTTCCGGCGTATCCAGCAGGTGTTTCCGGTCTGTCCGGCAGGTGGTTCTGGCGTGAACGGCACGAGGTTCTGGCACGTCTGAGAGTTGGTTCCGGCATGCCCGACAGGTGATTCCGGAGTGTCCGCCACGTGGTTCTGGCGTAGCTGGCAGGTGATTATGGTGTGTCCAGCGGGTGGTTTTGGCGAGTCGAGCAGGTGGTTTTGGCGTGCTCGGCAGGTGCTTCCGGTGTCATTGGCATGTGGTTCCGGCATGTCTGAGAGGTGGTTCCGGCATGCCCGGCAGGTGGTTCTGGAGTGTCTGTCGAGTGGTTCTGGAGTCAGCCCGGCAGGTTATTCCGAAGAGTTCACCAAATGGCTGTGGCGTAGCCGGCAGGTGATTTTGGCGTGTCTGGAATGTGGTTCCGGCTAGTTGAGCAGGTGGATCAGGCGTGCTTGCCAGGGGGTTCAGGCGGGTCTGGCAGGTGGTTTCGGTGTGTTCGGGGAGTGGTTCCGGCATCTCAGGCACATGGTTCTGGCACGTCTGAGAGGTGGTTCCGGCCGGCCGGAGAGGTGTTTCCGGAGTCTCCGCCAAGTGGTTCTGGCTTAGCTGAAAAGTGATGTTGGCGTGACCGGCAGGTGGTTCCAGCGAGCCCGGCAGGTGATTCCGGAGTGTCTGCCGTGTGGTTCTGGCGTAGCTGGCAGGTGATTTTGGCGTGTCCAGCAGGTGGTTCCGGCGAGCTCGGCAGGTGGTAGCACCGTGTCCGGAACATGGTTCTGGCACGTCTGAGAGATGGTTCCGGCATGCCCGGCTGTTGATTCTGGAGTGTCCGGCATGTGGTTCTGGCACCTCTGAGAGGTGGTTCCGGCATGCCCGACAGGTGATTCCGGAGTGTTCGCCAAGTGGTTCTGGCGTACCCGGCAGGTGATTTTAGCGTGTCAGGTAGGTGGTTACAGCGAGTCGAGTAGGTGGTTCCGGCGTGCTCGGCAGGTGGTTTAGGCGGGTCTGGCAGGTGGTTTCGGTCTGTTCAGGGTGTGGTTCCGGCATCTCACGCACATGGTTCTGGCACGTCTGATAGGTGGTTCCGGCCGGCCCGACAGGTGTTTCCATGGTGTCCGCCAATTGGTTCTGGCATAGCTGGCAGGTGATGTTGGCGTGACCGGCAGGTGGTTCCAGCCAGCCCGGCAGGTGGTTCCGAAGAGTTCACCAAATGGTTGTGGCGTAGCTGGCAGGTGATTTTGGCGTGTCCAGCAGGTGGTTTTGGCGAGTCGAGCAGGTGGTTCTGGCGTGCTCGGCAGGTGCTTCCGGTGTCATTGGCATGTGGTTCCGGCATGTCTGAGAGGTGGTTCCGCCATGCCCGGCAGGTGATTCCGGAGTGTTCGCCAAGTGGTTCTGGCATAGCCGGCAGGTGATTTTGCATGTCCGGCAATGGTTCCAGCGAGTCGAGCCGCTGGTTCCGGCATGTCCGGCAGGTGGTTCCAGCATGCCCGGCAGGTGATTCCGGAGTGTCCGGCATTTGGTTCTGGCACCTCTGAGAGGTGGATCCGGAATGCCTGGCCTGTGATTCCGGAGTGTCTGCCGAGTGGTCTGGCGTAGCCGGCATTTGATTTTGGCGTGTCCACTAGGTGGTTCTGGGGAGTGGATCAGCTGGTTCCGGCATACTCGGCAGGTGGTACCTGCGTGTCCAGAACATGGTTCTGGCAAGTCTGAGAGGCGGTTCCGGCACGCCCGACAGGTGATTCCGGAGCGTCCGCCAAGTGTTTCTGGCGTACCCTGCAGGTGATTTTGGCATGTCCGACAGGTGTATCTTGCAAGTCGAGCAGGTGGCTCAGGCATGCTCAGCTGGTGCTTCCGGCGTCTCTGGCACGTGGTTCTGGTGTGTCTGAGAGCTGGTTCTGGCATGTCCGGCAGATGATTCTGGAGTGTCCACCAAGTGGTTCTGGTAGACCTGGCAGGTGATTTTGTCGTGTCAGGAAGTTGGCTCCGGCTAGTTGAGCAGGTGGATCAGGCGTGCTTGCCAGGGGGTTCAGGCGGGTCTGGCAGGTGTTTTCGGTCTGTTCGGGGAGATGTTCCGGCATCTCAGGCTCATGGTTCTGGCACGTCTGAGAGGTGGTTCCGGCCGGCCCGACAGGTGTTTCCATGGTGTATGCCAAGTGTTTCTGGCATAGCTGAAAGGTGATGTTGGCGTGACCGGCAGGTGGTTCCAGCCAGCCCGGCGGGTGATTCCGGAGTGTCTGCCGCGTCGTTCTGGCGTAGCTGGCAGGTGATTTTGGCGTGTCCAGCAGGTGGTTCCGGCGAGCTCGGCAGGTGGTACCGGCGTGTCCGGAACATGGTTCTGGCATGTCTGAGAGATGGTTCCGGCATGCCCGGCAGGTGATTCCGGAGTGTCCCGCATGTAGTTCTGGCACCTCTGAGAGGTGGTTCCGGCATGCCCTGCAGTTGGTTACGGAGTGTCTGCCGAGTGGTTCTGGAGTAGGCGGCAGGTGATTCTGGCGTATCCAGCAGGTGGTTCTGGGGAGTGGATCAAGTGGTTCCGGCATACTCGGCAGGTGGTACCGGCGTGTCCGGAACATGGTTCTGGCAAGTCTGAGAGGTGGTTCCGGCATGCCCGACAGGTGATTCCGGAGTGTTCGCCAAGTGGTTCTGGCGTAGCCGGCAGGTCATTTTGCATGTCCGGCGATGGTTCCGGTGAGTCGAGCCGGTGGTTCCGGCGTGTCCGGTAGGTGGTACCGGAGTCTCCGGCATTTCGATCTGGCACCTCTGAGAGGTGGTTCCGGAATGCCAGGCATGTGATTCCGGAGTTTCTGCCGAGTGGTTCTGGCGTACCCGGCAGGTGATTTTGGCGTGTCCAGAATGTGGTTTTGGTGAGTCGAGCAGGTGGTTCTGGCGTGCTCGGCAGGTGCTTCCGGTGTCATTGGCATGTGGTTCCGGCATGTCTGAGAGGTGGTTCCGCCATGCCAGGCAGGTGATTCTGGAGTGTTCGCCAAGTGGTTCTGGCGTAGCCGGCAGGTGATTTTGCGTGTCCGGCAATGGTTCCGGCGAGTCGAGCCGGTGGTTCCGGCATGTCCGGCTGGTGGTTCCGGCATGCCCGGCAGGTGATTCCGGAGTGTCCGGCATGTGGTTCTGGCACCTCTGAGAGGTGGTTCCGGCATGCCCGGCAGTTGGTTGTGGAGTGTCTGCCGAGCGGTTCTGGAGTAGCCGGCAGGTGATTCTGGCGTATCCAGCAGGTGGTTCTGGGGAGTGGATCAGGTGGTTCCGGCATACTAGGCAGATGGTACCGGCGTGTCCGGAACATGGTTCTGGCAACTCTGAGAGGTGGTTCCGGCATGCCCGACAGGTGATTCCGGAGTGTCCGCCAAGTGGTTCTGGCGTAGCCGGCAGGTCATTTTGCATGTCCGGCGGTGGTTCCGGCGAGTCGAGCCGGTGGTTCCGGCGTATCCAGCAGTTGTTTCCGGTCTGTCAGGCAGGTGGTTCTGGCGTGACCGGCACGAGGTTCTGGCACGTCTGAGAGTTGGTTCCGGCATGCCCGACAGGTGATTCCGGAGTGTCCGCCACGTGGTTCTGGCGTACCCAGCAGGTGATTTTGGCGTGTCTGGCAGGTGTTTCTTGCAAGTCGAGCATTTGGCTCAGGCATGCTCAGCAGGTGCTTCCGGCGTGTCTGGCACGTGGTTCTGGTGTGTCTGAGAGCTGGTTCTGGCATGTCCGGCAGATGATTCCTTAGTGTCCACCATGTGGTTGCGGCATACCCGGCAGGTGATTTTAGCGTGTCAGGTAGGTGGTTCGGCGAGTCCAGTAGGTGGTTCTGGCGTGCTTGGCAGGTGGTTCAGGCTTGTCCGACAGGTGGTTCCGGCATGCCCTGCAGGTGATACCGGAATCTCAGGCTCATGGTTCTGGCACGTCTGATAGGTGGTTCCGGCCGGCCCGACAGGTGTTTCCATGGTGTCCGCCAAGTGGTTCTGGCATAGCTGGCAGGTGATGTTGGCATGACCGGCAGGTGGTCCCAGCGAGCCCGGCAGGTGATTCCGGAGTGTCTGCCGTGTGGTTCTGGCGTAGCCGGCAGGTGATTTTGGCTTGTCCAGCAGGTGGTTTTGGCGAGTCCAGCAGGTGGTTCTGGCGTGCTCGGCAGGCGCTTCCGGTGTCATTGGCATGTGGTTCCGGCATGTCTGAGAGGTGGTTCCGCCATGCCCGGCAGGTGATTCCGGAGTGTTCGCCAAGTGGTTCTGGCGTAGCCGGCAGGTGATTTTGCATGTCCGGCAATGTTTCCGGCGAGTCGTGCCGGTGGTTCCGGCATGCCCGGCAGGCGATACCGGAGTGTTTGCCGAGTGGTTCTGGAGCCAGCCCGGCAGGTGATGCCGAAGAGTTCACCAAATGGTTGTGGCGTAGCCGACAGTTGATTTTGTCGTGTCAGGAAGTTGGTTCCAGCTAGTTAAGCAGGTGGATCAGGCGTGCTCGCCAGGGGGTTCAGGCAGGTCTGGCAGGTGGTTTCGGTCTGTTCGGGGAGTGGTTCCGGCATCTCAGGCACATGGTTCTGGCAAGTCTGAGAGGTGGTTCCGGCAGGCCGGAGAGGTGTTTCCGAAGTGTCCGCCAAGTGGTTCTGGCGTAGCTGAAAGGTCATGTTGGCGTGACCGGCAGGTGGTTCCAGCCAGCCCGGCAGGTGATTCCGGAGTGTCCGGCATGTGGTTCTGGCACCTCTGAGAGGTGGTTCCGGAATGCCCGGCAGCTGGTTCCCGAGTGTCTGCCGAGTGGTTCTGGAGTAGCCGGCAGGTGATTTTAGCGTGTCCAGCAGGTGGTTCCGGCGAGCTCTGCAGGTGGTACCGGCGTGTCCGGAACATGGTTCTGGCACGTCTGAGAGATGGTTCCGGCATTCCCGGCAGGTGATTCCGGAGTGTCCGGCATGTGGTTCCGGCACCTCTGAGAGGTGGTTCCGGCATGCCCGGCAGGTGGTTCCGGAGTGTCTGCCGAGCGGTTCTGGCATAGCCGGCCGGTGATTCTGGCCTGTCCAGCAGGTGGTTCTGGGGAGTGGATCAGGTGGTTCCGGCATACTCGGCAGGTGGTACCGGCGTGTCCGGAACATGGTTCTGGCAAGTCGGAGATGTGGTTCCGGCATGCCCGACAGGTGATTCCGGAGTGTTCGCCAAGTGGTTCTGGCGTAGCTGGCAGGTCATATTGCATGTCCGGCGGTGGTTCCGGCGAGTCGAGCTGGTGGTTCCGGCGTAGCCGGCAGTTGATTTTGGCGTGTCCACTAGGTCGTTCTGGGGAGTGGATCAGCTGGTTCCGGCATACTCGTCAGGTGGTACCCGCGTGTCCAGAACATGGTTCTGGCAAGTCTGAGAGGTGGTTCCGGCATGCCCGGTAAGTGATTCCGGAGTGTCTGCCGAGTGGTTCTGGCGTAGCCGGCAGGTCATTTTGCATGTCCGGCGGTGGTTGCGGCGAGTCGAGCCGGTGGTTGTGGCGTATCCAGCAGGTGTTTCCTGTCTGTCTGGCAGGTGGTTCTGGCGTGTCCGGAACATGGTTCTGGCACGTCTGAGAGACGGTTCGGTCATGCCAGGCAGGTGATTCTGGAGTGTCCGGCATGTAGTTCTGGCACCTCTGAGAGGAGGTTCCGGCATGCCCTGCAGGTGATTCCGGAGTGTTCGCCTAGTGGTTCTGGCGTAGCCGGCAGGTCATTTTGCATGTCCAGCGGTAGTTCCGGCGAGTCGAGCTGGTGGTTCCAGCGTGTCCGGCAGGTGGTTCTGGCGTGAGCGGCACGAGGTTCTGGCACGTCTGAGAGTTGGTTCCGGCATGCCCGGCAGGTGGTTCCAGAGAGTCTGCCGAGTGATTCTGGAGCCAGCCCGGCAGGTGATTCCGAAGAGTTCACCAAATGGTTGTGGCGTACCCGGCAGGTGATTTTGGCGTGTCAGGATGGCGGTTCCGGCTAGTTGAACAGGTGGATCAGGCGTGCTCGCCAGGGGGTTCAGGCATACCCGGCAGGTGATTTTGGCGTGTCTGGCAGGTGCTTCTTGCAAGTCCAGCATTTGGCTCAGGCATGCTCAGCAGGTGCTTCCGGCGTGTCCGGCACGTGGTTCTGGTGTGTCTGAGAGCTGGTTCTGGCATGTCCGGCAGATGATTCCGGAGTGTCCACCAAGTGGTTGCGGCATACCCGGCAGGTGATTTTAGCGTGGCAGGTAGGTGGTTCCAGCGAGTAGAGCAGGTGGTTCCAGCGTGCTCGGCGGGTGGTTCAGGCGTGTCTGGCAGGTGGTTTCGGTCTGTTCGGGGTGTCGTTCCGGCATCTCAGGCACATGGTTCTGGCACGTCTGATAGGTGGTTCCGGCCGGCCCGACAGGTGTTTCCATGGTGTCCGCCAAGTGGTTCTGGCATAGCTGTCAGGTGATGTTGGCGTGACCGGCAGGTGGTTCCAGCCAGCCCGGCAGGTGATTCCGAAGAGTTCACCAAATGGTTGTGGTGTAGCCGGCAGGTGATTTTGGCGTGTCCGACAGGTGTTTCTTGCGAGTCAAACAGGTGGCTCAGGCATGCTCAGCTGGTGCTTCCGGCGTCTCTGGCACGTGGTTCTGGTGTGTCTGAGAGCTGGTTCTGGCATGTCCGGCAGATGATTCCGGAGTGTCCACCAAGTGGTTCTGGTAGACCTGGCAGGTGATTTTGGCGTGTCAGGAAGGTGGTTCCGGCTAGTTGAGCAGGTGGATCAGGCGTGCTCGCCAGGGGGTTCAGGCGTGTCTGGCAGGTGGTTTCGGTCTGTTTGGGGAGTGGTTCCGGCATCTCAGGCACATGGTTCTGGCACGTCTGAGAGGTGGTTCCGGCCGGCCCGACAGGTGATTCCGGCGTGTCCGCCAAGTGGTTCTGGCGTAGCTGAAAGGTGATGTTGGTGTGACCGGCAGGTGGTTCCAGCCAGCCCGGCAGGTGATTCCGGAGTGTCTGCCGCGTGGTTCTGGCTTAGCTGGCTGGTGATTTTTGCTTGTCCAGGAGGTGGTTCCGGCGAGCTCGGCAGGTGGTACCGGCGTGTCCGGAACATGGTTCTGGCACGTCTGAGAGATGGCTCCGGCATGGCCGGCAGGTGATTCTGGAGTGTCCGGCATGTGGTTCTGGCACCTCTGAGAGGTGGTTCCGGCATGCCCGGCAGGTGGTTCCGGAGTGTCTGCCTAGTGGTTCTGGCGTAGCCGGCAGGTGATTCTGGCGTGTCCAGCAGGTGGTTCTGGGGAGTGGATCAGGTGGTTCCGGCATACTCGGCAGGTGGTACCGGCGTGTCCGGAACATGGTTCTGGCAAGTCTGATAGGTGGTTCCGGCATGCCCAACAGGTGATTCCGGAGTGTTCGCCAAGTGGTTCTAGCGTAGCCGGCAGGTCATTTTGCATGTCCGGCGGTGGTTCCGGCGAGTCGAGCCGGTGGTTCCGGCGTGTCCAGCAGGTGGTTCCGGTCTGTCCGGCAGGTAGTTCTGGCGTCTCCGGCACGAGGTTCTGGCACGTCTCAGAGTTGGTTCCGGCATGCCCGACAGGTGATTCCGGAGTGTCCGCCACGTGGTTCTGGCATACCCGGCAGGTGATTTTGGCGTGTCTGGCAGGTGTTTCTTGCAAGTCGAGCATTTGCCTCAGGCATGATCAGCAGGTGCTTCCGGCGTGTCCGGCCCCTGGTTCTGGTGTGTCTGAGAGCTGGTTCTGGCATGTCCGGCAGATGATTCCGGAGTGTCCACCAAGTGGTTGTGGCATACCCGGCAGGTGATTTTAGCGTGTCAGGTAGGTGGTTCCAGCGAGTCGAGTAGGTGGTTTCGGCGTGCTCGGCAGGTGGTTCAGGCGTGTCTCTCAGGTGGTTTCGGTCTGTTCGGGGTGTGGTTCCGGCATCTCAGGCACATGGTTCTGGCACGTCTGATAGGTGGTTCCGGCCGGCCCGACAGGTGTTTCCATGGTGTCCGCCAAGTGGTTCTGGCATAGCTGGCAGGTGATGTTGGCGTGACCGGCAGGTGGTTCCAGCCAGCCCGGCAGGTGAATCCGGAGTGTCTGCCGAGGGGTTCAGTCGTAGCCGGCAGGTGATTTTGGCGTGTCCAGCATGTGGTTTTGGCGAGTCGAGCTGGTGGTTTTGGCGTGCTCGGCAGGTGCTTCCGGTGTCATTGGCATGTGGTTCCGGCATGTCTGAGAGGTGGTTAGGCCATGACCGGCAGGTCATTCCGGAGTGTTCACCAAGTGGTTCTGGCGTAGCCTGCAGGTGATTTTGCATGTCCGGCAATGGTTCCGGCGAGTCGAGCCGGTGGTTCCGGCATGTCCAGCAGGTGGTTCCGGCATGCCCGGCAGGTGATTCCGGAGTGTCCGGCATGTGGTTCTGGCACCTCTGAGAGGTGGATCCGGCATGCCTGGCCCGTGATTCCGGAGTGTCTGCCGAATGGTTCTGGCGTAGCCGGCAGTTGATTTTGGCGTGTCCAGCAGGTGGTTCTGGGGAGTGGATCAGGTGGTTCCGGCATACTCGGCAGGTGGTACCGGCGTGTCCAGAACATGGTTCTGGCAAGTCTGAGAAAGGTTCCGGCACGCCCGACAGGTGATTCCGGAGCGTCCGCCAAGTGTTTCTGGCGTACCCGGCCGGTGACTTTGGCATGTCCGACAGGTGTTTCTTGCGAGTCGAGCAGGTTTCTCAGGCATGCTCAGCTGGTGCTTCCGGCGTCTCTGGCACGTGCTTCTGGTGTGTCTGAGAGCTGGTTGTGGCATGTCCGGCAGATGATTCCGGAGTGTCCACCAAGTGGTTCTGGTAGACCTGGCAGGTGATTTTGGCGTGTCAGGAAGGTGGTTCCGGCTAGTTGAGCAGGTGGATCAGGCGTGCTCGCCATGGGGTTCAGGCGGGTCTGGCAGGTGGTTTCGGTCTGTTCGGGGAGTGGTTCCGGCATCTCAGGCAAATGGTTCTGGCACGTCTGAGAGGTGGTTCCGGCCGGCCCGACAGGTATTTCCGGAGTGTCCGCCAAGTGGTTCTGGAGTGGCTGAAAGGTGATGTTGGCGTGACCGGCAGGTGGTTCCAGCCAGCCCGGCAGGTGATTCCGGAGTGTCTGCCGAGTGGTTCTGGCGTAGCCGGCAGGTGATTTTGGCGTGTCCAGCATGTGGTTCCGGCGAGCTCGGCAGGTGGTACTGGCGTGTCTGGCATGTGGTTCTGGCACCTCTGAGAGGTGGTTCCGGCATGCCTGACAGGTGATTCCGGAGTGTTCGCCAATTGGTTGTGGCGTAGCCGGCAGGTCACTTTGCATGTCTGGCTGTGGTTCCGGCGAGTCGAGCCGGTGGTTCCGGCATAGCCGGCAGTTGATTTTGGCGTGTCCACTACGTGGTTCTGGGGAGTGGATCAGCTGGTTCCGGCATACTCGGCAGGTGGTACCCGCGTGTCCAGAACATTGTTCTGGCAAGTCTGAGAGGTGGTTCTGGCACGCCCGACAGGTGATTCCGCAGCGTCCGCCAAGTGTTTCTGGCGTACCCGGCAGGTGATTTTGGCATGTCCGACAGGTGTTTCTTGCGAGTCGAGCAGGTGGCTCAGGCATGCTCAGCTGGTGCTTCCGGCGTCTCTGGCACGTGGCTCTGGTGTGTCTGAGAGCTGGTTCTGGCATGTCCGGCAGATGATTCCACAGTGTCCACCAAGTGGTTCTGGTATACCTGGCAGGTGAATTTGGCGTGTCAGGAAGGTGGTTCCGGGTAGTTGAGCAGGTGGACCAGGCGTGCTCGCCAGGGGGTTCAGGTGGGTCTGGCAGGTGGTTTCGGGCTGTTCGGGGAGTGGTTCCGGCATCTCAGGCACATGGTTCTGGCACGTCTGAGAGGTGGTTCCGGCCGCCCTGACAGGTGTTTCCGGAGTGTCCGCCAAGTGCTTCTGGCGTAGCTGAAAGGTGATGTTGGCGTGACCGGCAGGTGGTTCCAGCAAGCCCGGCAGGTGATTCCGGACTGTCTGCCGAGTGGTTCTGGCGTGCTCGGCAGGTGCTTCCGGTGTCATTGGCATGTGGTTCCGGCATGTCTGAGAGGTGGTTAGGCCGTGCCCGGCAGGTGATTCCGGAGTGTTCACCAAGTGGTTCTGGCGTAGCCGGCAGGTGATTTTGCATGTCCGGCAATGGTTCCGGCGAGTTGAGCCGGTGGTTCTGGCATGTCCAGCAGGTGGTTCCGGCATGCCCGGCAGGTGATTCCCGAGTGTCCGGCATGTGGTTCTGGCACCTCTGAGAGGTGGTTCTGGCATGCCCGGCAGGTGATACCGGAGTGTCCGGCATTTGGTTCTGGCACCTCTGAGAGGTGGTTCCGGAGTGCCTGGCATGTTATTCCCGAGTGTCAGCCGAGTGGTTCTGGCGTAGCCAGCAGGTGATTTTGGCGTGTCCAGCAGGTGGTTCCGGCGAGCTCGGCAGGTGGTTCCGGCATGTCCGGAACATGGTTCTGGCACGTCTGAGAGATGGTTCCGGGATGCCCGGCAGGTGATTCCGGAGTGTCCGGCATGTGGTTCCGGCACCTCTGAGAGGTGGTTCCGGCATGCCCGGCAGTTGGTTACGGAGTGTCTGCCGAGTGGTTCTGGAGTAGCCGGCAGGTGATTCTGGCGTATCCAGCAGGTGGTTCTGGGGAGTGGATCTGGTGGTTCCGGCCTGTTCGGCAGGTGGTACCGGCGTGTCCGGAACTTGGTTCTGGCAAGTCTGAGAGGTGGTTCCGGCATGCCCGACAGGTGATTCCGGAGTGTTCGCCAAGTGGTTCTGGCGTAGTCTGCAGGTGATTCTGGCGTGTCCAGCAGGTGGTTCTGGGGAGTGGATCAGGTGGTTCCAGCATACTCGGCAGGTGATACCGGAGTGTCCGGCATTTGGTTCTGGCACCTCTGAGATGTGGTTCCGGCATGCCCGACAGGTGATTCCGGAGTGTCCGGCATTTGGTTCTGGCACCTCTGAGAGGTGGTTCCGCCATGCCCGACATGTGATTCCGGAGTGTTCGCCAAGTGGTTCTGGCGTAGCCGGCAGGTCATTTTGCATATCCGGCGGTGGTTCCGGCGAGTCGAGCCGGTGGTTCCGGCGTAGCCGGCAGTTGATTTTTGTGTGTCCACTAGGTGGTTCTGCGGAGTGGATCAGCTGGTTCCGGCATACTCGGCAGGTGGTCCCGGCGTCTCCAGAACATGGTTCTGGCAAGTCTGAGAGGTGGTTCCGGCACGCCCGACAGGTGATTCCGGAGCGTCTGCCAAGTGTTGCTGGCGTACGCGGCAGGTGATTTTGGCATGTCCGACAGGTGTTTCTTGCGAGTCGAGCAGGTGGCTCAGGCATGCTCAGCTGGTGCTTCCGGCGTCTCTGGCACGTGGTTCTGGTGTGTCTGAGAGCTGGTTCTGGCATGTCTGGCAGATGATTCCGGAGTGTCCACCAAGTGGTTCTGGTATACCTGGCAGGTGATTTTAGCGTGTCCAGCAGGTGGTTCCGGCGAGCTCGGCAGGTGGTACCGGCGTGTCCGGAACATGCTTCTGGCACGTCTGAGAGATTGTTCCGGCATGCCCGGCAGGTGATTCCGGAGTGTCCGGCATGTTGTTCTGGCACCTCTGAGTGGTGGTTCCGGCATGCCCGACAGGTGATTCCGGAGTGTTCGCCAAGTGGTTCTGGCGTAGCCGGCAGGTCATTTTGCATGTCCAGCGGTGGTTCCGGCGAGTCGAGCCGGTCGTTCTGGCGTGTCCGGCACGTGGTTCTGGCGTGACCGGCACTAGGTTCTGGCATGTCTGAGAGTTGGTTCCGGCATGCCCGACAGGTGATTTCGGAGTGTCCGCCACATTGTTCTGGCGTACCCGGCAGGTGATTTTGGCGTGTCTGGCCGGTGTTTCTTGCAAGTCGAGCATTTGGCTCAGGCATGCTCAGCAGGTGCTTCCGGCGTGTCTGGCACGTGGTTCTGGTGTGTCTGAGATCTGGTTCTGGCATGTCCGGCAGACGATTCCGGAGTGTCCACCAAGTGGTTGTGGCATACCCGGCAGGTGATTTTAGCGTGTCAGGTAGGTGGTTCGAGCGAGTCGAGTAGGTGGTTCCGGTGTGCTCGGCAGGTGGTTCAGGCGGGTCTGGCAGGTGATTTCGGTGTGTTCGGGGTGTGGTTCCAGCATCTCAGGCACATGGTTCTGGCACGTCTGATAGGTGGTTCTGGCCGGCCCGACAGGTGTTTCCATGGTGTCCGCCAAGTGGTTCTGGCATAGCTGGCACGTGATGTTGGCGTGACCGGCAGGTGGTTCCAGCCAGCCCGGCAGGTGATTCCGAAGTGTTCACCAAATGGTTGTGTCGTAGCCGGAAGGTGATTTTGGCGTGTCCAGCAGGTGGTTGTGTCGAGTCGAGCAGGTGGTTCTGGCGTGCTCGGCAGGTGCTTCCGGAGTCATTGGCATGTGGTTCCGGCATGTCTGAGAGGTGGTTCCGCCATGCCCGGCAGGTGATTCCGGAGTGTTCGCCAAGTGGTTCTGGCATAGCCGGCTGGTTATTTTGCATGTCCGGCAATGGTTCCGGTGAGTCGAGCCGGTGGTTCCGGCATGTCCGGCAGGTGATTCCGGAGTGTCCGGCATGTGTTTCTGGCACCTCTGAGAGGTGGTTCCGGCATGCCCGGCAGGTGATACCGGAGTGTCTGCCGGGTGGTTCTGGCACCTCTGAGAGGTGGTTCCGGCATGCCCAGCAGGTGATTCTGGAGTGTCCGTCATGTGGATCTGGCACCTCTGTGAGTTGGTTCCGGCATGCCCGGCAGGTGATACCGGAATATCTGCCGAGTGGTTCTGGCACCTCTGAGAGTTGGTACCGGCATGCCCGACAGGTGATTCCGGAGTGTCCGCCACGAGGTTCTGGCATACCCGGCTGGTGATTTTGGCGTGTCTCTCATGTGTTTCTTGCAAGTCGAGCATGTGGCTCAGGCATGATCAGCAGGTGCTTCCGGCGTGTCCGGCACGTGGTTCTGGTGTGTCAGAGGGCTGGTTCTGGCATTTCCGGCAGATGATTCCAGAGTGTCCACCAAGTGGTTCTGGTAGACCTGGAAGGTGATATTGGCGTGTCTAGAAGGTGGTTCCGGCTAGTTGAGCAGGTGGATCAGGCGTGCTAGCCAGGGGGTTCAGGCGGGACTGGCAGGTGGTTTCGGTCTGTTCGGGGTGTGGTTCTGGCATCTCAGGCACATGGTTCTGGCACGTCTGAGATGTGGTTCCGGCCGGCCCGACAGGTGTTTCCGGAGTGTCCGCCAAGCGGTTCCGGCGTAGCAGAATGGTGATGTTGGCGTGACCGGCAGGTGGTTCCAGCCAGCCCGGCAGGTGATTTCGGATAGTCTGCCGCTTGGTTCTGGCGTAGCCGGCAGGTGATTTTGGCGTGTCCAGCAGGTGGTTCCGGCGAGCTCGGCAGGTGGTACCGGCGTGTCCGGAACATGGTTCTGGCACGTCTGAGAGATGGTTCCAGCATGCCCGGCAGGTGATTCCGGAGTGTCCGGCATGTGGTTCTGGCACCTCTGAGAGGTGGTTCTGGCATGCCCGGCAGGTGGTTCCGGAGTGTCTGCCGAGTGGTTCTGGCGTAGCCGGCAGGTGATTCTGGCGTGTCCAGCAGGTGGTTCTGGGGAGTGGATCAGGTGGTTCCGGCATACTCGGCAGGTCGTACCGGCGTGTCCGGAACATGGTTCTGGCAAGTCTGAGAGGTGGTTCCGGCATGCCCGACAGGTGATTCCGGAGTGTTCGCCAAGTGGTTCTGGCGTAGCCGGCAGGTCATGTTGCATGTCCGGCAATGGTTCCAGCGAGTCGAGCCCCTGGTTCCAGCATGTCCGGCAGGTGGTTCCGGCATGCCCGGCAGGTGATTCCGGAGTGTCCGGCATGTGGTTCTGGCACCTCTGAGAGTTGGTTCCGGCATGCCCGGCAGGTGACACCGGATTGTTCGCCAAGTGGTTCTGGTGTAGCCGGCAGGTGATTTTGCATGTCCGGCAATGGTTCCGGCGAGTCGAGCCGGTGGTTCCGGAATGTCAGGCAGGTGGTTCCTGCATGTCCGGCAAGTGGTTCCGGCATGTCCAGCACGTGGTTCCAGCATGCCCGGTAGGTGATTCCGGAGTGTCTGGCATGTGGTTCTGGCACCTCTGAGAGGTGGTTCCGTCATGCCCGGCAGGTGGTTCCGGAGTGTCTGCCGAGTGGTTCTGGCGTAGTCGGCAGGTGATTCTGGCGTGTCCAGCAGGTGGTTCTGGGGAGTGGATCAGGTGGTTCCGGCATACTCGGCAGGTGGTACCGGCGTGTCCGGAACATGGTTCTGGCAAGTCTGAGAGGTGGTTCCGGTACGCCCGACAGGTGATTCCGGAGCGTTCGCCAAGTGGTTCTGGCGTAGCCGGCAGGTCATTTTGCATGTCCGGCGGTCGTTCCGGCGAGTCAAGCCGGTGGTTCCGGCGTGTCCGGCTGGTGTTTCCGGACTGTCCGGCAGGTGTTTCTGGCGTGTCCGGCACGAGGTTCTGGCACCTCTGAGAGTTGGTACCGGCATGCCCGACAGGTGATTCCGGAGTGTCCGCCACGTGGTTCTGGCATACCCGGCTGGTGATTTTGGCGTGTCTCTCATGTGTTTCTTGCAAGTCGAGCATGTGGCTCAGGCATGATCAGCAGGTGCTTCCGGCGTGTCCGGCACGTGGTTCTGGTGTGTCAGAGGGCTGGTTCTGGCATTTCCGGCAGATGATTCCAGAGTGTCCACCAAGTGGTTCTGGTAGACCTGGAAGGTGATATTGGCGTGTCTAGAAGGTGGTTCTGGCTAGTTGAGCAGGTGGATCAGTCGTTCTAGCCAGGGGGTTCAGGCGGGTCTGGCAGGTGGTTTCGGTCTGTTCGGGGTGTGGTTCTGGCATCTCAGGCACATGGTTCTGGCACGTCTGAGATGTGGTTCTGGCCGGCCCTACAGGTGTTTCCAGAGTGTCCGCCAAGCGGTTCCAGCGTAGCTGAAAGGTGATGTTGGCGTGAAAGGCAGGTGGTTCCAGGCAGACCGGCAGGTGATTCCGGAGTGTCTGCCATGTGGTTCTGGCGTAGCCGGCAGGTGATTTTGGCGTGTCCAGCAGGTGGTTCCGGCGAGCTCGGCAGGTGGTACCGGCGTGTCCGGAACATGGTTCTGCCACGTCTGAGAGATGGTTCCGGCATGCCCGGCAGGTGATTCCGGAGTGTCCGGCATGTGGTTCTTGCACCTCTGAGAGGTGGTTCCGGCATGCCCGGCAGGTGGTTCCGGAGTGTCTGCCGAGTGGTTCTGGCGTAGTCGGCAGGTGATTCTGGCGTGTCCAGCAGGTGGTTCTGGGGAGTGGATCAGGTGGTTCCGGCATACTCGGCAGGTGGTACCGGCGTGTCCGGAACATGGTTCTGGCAAGTCTGAGAGGCGGTTCCGGCATGCCCGACAGGTGATTCCGGAGTGTTCGCCAACTGGTTCTGGCGTAGCTGGCAGGTCATTTTGCATTTCCGGCGGTGGTTCCGGCGATTCGAGCCGGTGGTTCCGGCATGTCCGGCAGGTGATTCCGGCATGTCCAGCAGGTGGTTCCGGCATGCTTGGCAGGTGCTTCCGGAGTGTCCGGCATGTGGTTCTGGCACCTCTGAGAGGTGGTTCCGGCATGCCCGGCAGGTGATGCCGCAGTCTCCGGCATTTGGTTCTGGCACCTCTGAGAGGTGGTTCTGGCATTCCCAGCAGGTGATACCGGAGTGTCCGGCATTTGGTTCTGGCACCTCTGAGAGGTGGTTCCGGAATGCCTGGCATGTGATTCCGGAGTGTCTGCTGTGTGGTTCTGGCTTTGCCGGCAGTTGATTTTGGCGTGACCACTAGGTGGTTCTGGGGAGTGGATCAGCTGGTTCTGGCATACTCGGCAGGTGGTACCCGCGTGTCCAGAACATGGTTCTGGCAAGTCTGAGACGTGGTTCAGGCACGCCCGACAGGTGATTCCGGAGCATCCGCCAAGTATTTCTGGCGTACCCGGCAGGTGATTTTGGCATGTCCGACAGGTGTTTCTTGCGAGTCGAGCAGGTGGCTCAGGCATGCTCAGCTGGTGCTTCCGGCGTCTCTGGCACGTGGTTCTGGTGTGTCTGAGAGCTGGTTCTGGCATGTCCGGCAGATGATTCCGGAGTGTCCACCAAGTGGTTCTGGTATACCTGGCAGGTGATTTTAGCGTGTCCAGCAGGTGGTTCCGGCGAGCTCGGCAGGTGGTACCGGCGTGTCCGGAACATGCTTCTGGCACGTCTGAGAGATTGTTCCGGCATGCCCGGCAGGTGATTCCGGAGTGTCCGGCCTGTTGTTCTGTCACCTCTGAGTGGTGGTTCCGGCATGCCAGACAGGTGATTCCGGAGTGTTCGCCAAGTGGTTCTGGCGTAGCCGGCAGGTCACTTTGCATGTCCAGCTCTGGTTCCGGCGAGTCGAGCCGGTTGTTCCGGCGTAGCCGGCAGTTGATTTTGGCGTGTCCACTAGGTGGTTCTGGGGAGTGTATCCGATGGTTCCGGCATACTCGGCAGGTGGTACCGGCGTGTCCAGAACATGGTTCTGGCAAGTCTGAGAGGTGGTTCCGGCACGCCCGACAGGTGATTCCGGAGCGTCCGCCAAGTGTTTCTGGCGTACCCGGCAGGTGATTTTGGCATGTCCGACAGGTGTTTCTGGCGAGTCGAGCAGGTGGCTCAGGCATGCTCAGCTGGTGCTTCCGGCGTCTCTGGCACGTGGTTCTGGTGTGTCTGAGAGCTGGTTCTGGCATGTCTGGCAGATGATTCCGGAGTGTCCACCAAGTGGTTCTGGTATACCTGGCAGGTGATTTTGGCGTGTCAGGAAGGTGGTTCCGGCTAGTTGAGCAGGTGCATCAGCCGTGCTCGCCAGGGGGTTCAGGCGGGTCTGGCAGGTGGTTTCGGTCAGTTCGGGGAGTGGTTCCGGCATCTCAGGCACATGGTTCTGGCACGTCTGAGAGGTAGTTCTGGCCGGCCCGACAGGTGTTTTCGGAGTGTCCGCCAAGTGGTTCTGGTGTAGCTGAAAGGTGATGTTGGCGTGACCGGCAGGTGGTTCCAGCCAGCCCGGCAGGTGATTCCGGAGTGTCTGCCGAGTGGTTCTGGCGTAGCCGGCAGGTGATTTTGGCGTGTCCAGCAGGTGGTTTTGGCGAGTCGAGCAGGTTGTTCTGGCGTGCTCGGCAGGTGCTTCCATTGTCATTGGCATGTGGTTCCGGCATGTCTGAGAGGTGGTTCCGCCATGCCCGGCAGGTGATTCCGGAGTGTTTGCCAAGTGGTTGTGGCATACCCGGCAGGTGATTTTAGCGTGTCAGGTAGGTGGTTCGAGCGAGTCGAGTAGGTGGTTCCGGTGTGCTCGGCAGGTGGTTCAGGCGGGTCTGGCAGGTGATTTCGGTGTGTTCGGGGTGTGGTTCCAGCATCTCAGGCACATGGTTCTGGCACGTCTGATAGGTGGTTCTGGCCGGCCCGACAGGTGTTTCCATGGTGTCCGCCAAGTGGTTCTGGCATAGCTGGCACGTGATGTTGGCGTGACCGGCAGGTGGTTCCAGCCAGCCCGGCAGGTGATTCCGAAGTGTTCACCAAATGGTTGTGTCGTAGCCGGAAGGTGATTTTGGCGTGTCCAGCAGGTGGTTGTGTCGAGTCGAGCAGGTGGTTCTGGCGTGCTCGGCAGGTGCTTCCGGAGTCATTGGCATGTGGTTCCGGCATGTCTGAGAGGTGGTTCCGCCATGCCCGGCAGGTGATTCCGGAGTGTTCGCCAAGTGGTTCTGGCATAGCCGGCTGGTTATTTTGCATGTCCGGCAATGGTTCCGGTGAGTCGAGCCGGTGGTTCCGGCATGTCCGGCAGGTGATTCCGGAGTGTCCGGCATGTGTTTCTGGCACCTCTGAGAGGTGGTTCCGGCATGCCCGGCAGGTGATACCGGAGTGTCTGCCGGGTGGTTCTGGCACCTCTGAGAGGTGGTTCCGGCATGCCCAGCAGGTGATTCTGGAGTGTCCGTCATGTGGATCTGGCACCTCTGTGAGTTGGTTCCGGCATGCCCGGCAGGTGATACCGGAATATCTGCCGAGTGGTTCTGGCACCTCTGAGAGTTGGTACCAGCATGCCCGACAGGTGATTCCGGAGTGTCCGCCACGAGGTTCTGGCATACCCGGCTGGTGATTTTGGCGTGTCTCTCATGTGTTTCTTGCAAGTCGAGCATGTGGCTCAGGCATGATCAGCAGGTGCTTCCGGCGTGTCCGGCACGTGGTTCTGGTGTGTCAGAGGGCTGGTTCTGGCATTTCCGGCAGATGATTCCAGAGTGTCCACCAAGTGGTTCTGGTAGACCTGGAAGGTGATATTGGCGTGTCTAGAAGGTGGTTCCGGCTAGTTGAGCAGGTGGATCAGGCGTGCTAGCCAGGGGGTTCAGGCGGGACTGGCAGGTGGTTTCGGTCTGTTCGGGGTGTGGTTCTGGCATCTCAGGCACATGGTTCTGGCACGTCTGAGATGTGGTTCCGGCCGGCCCGACAGGTGTTTCCGGAGTGTCCGCCAAGCGGTTCCGGCGTAGCAGAATGGTGATGTTGGCGTGACCGGCAGGTGGTTCCAGCCAGCCCGGCAGGTGATTTCGGATAGTCTGCCGCTTGGTTCTGGCGTAGCCGGCAGGTGATTTTGGCGTGTCCAGCAGGTGGTTCCGGCGAGCTCGGCAGGTGGTACCGGCGTGTCCGGAACATGGTTCTGGCACGTCTGAGAGATGGTTCCAGCATGCCCGGCAGGTGATTCCGGAGTGTCCGGCATGTGGTTCTGGCACCTCTGAGATGTGGTTCTGGCATGCCCGGCAGGTGGTTCCGGAGTGTCTGCCGAGTGGTTCTGGAGTAGCCGGCAGGTGATTCTGGCGTGTCCAGCAGGTGGTTCTGGGGAGTGGATCAGGTGGTTCCGGCATACTCGGCAGGTCGTACCGGCGTGTCCGGAACATGGTTCTGGCAAGTCTGAGAGGTGGTTCCGGCATGCCCGACAGGTGATTCCGGAGTGTTCGCCAAGTGGTTCTGGCGTAGCCGGCAGGTCATGTTGCATGTCCGGCAATGGTTCCAGCGAGTCGAGCCCCTGGTTCCAGCATGTCCGGCAGGTGGTTCCGGCATGCCCGGCAGGTGATTCCGGAGTGTCCGGCATGTGGTTCTGGCACCTCTGAGAGTTGGTTCCGGCATGCCCGGCAGGTGACACCGGATTGTTCGCCAAGTGGTTCTGGTGTAGCCGGCAGGTGATTTTGCATGTCCGGCAATGGTTCCGGCGAGTCGAGCCGGTGGTTCCGGAATGTCAGGCAGGTGGTTCCTGCATGTCCGGCAAGTGGTTCCGGCATGTCCAGCACGTGGTTCCAGCATGCCCGGTAGGTGATTCCGGAGTGTCTGGCATGTGGTTCTGGCACCTCTGAGAGGTGGTTCCGTCATGCCCGGCAGGTGGTTCCGGAGTGTCTGCCGAGTGGTTCTGGCGTAGTCGGCAGGTGATTCTGGCGTGTCCAGCAGGTGGTTCTGGGGAGTGGATCAGGTGGTTCCGGCATACTCGGCAGGTGGTACCGGCGTGTCCGGAACATGCTTCTGGCAAGTCTGAGAGGTTGTTCCGGCATGCCCGACAGGTGATTCCGGAGTGTTCGCCAAGTGGTTCTGGCGTAGCCGGCAGGTCATTTTGCATGTCCGGCTATGGTTCCAGCGAGTCGAGCCCCTGGTTCCAGGATGTCCGGCAGGTGGTTCCGGCATGCCCGGCAGGTGATTCCGGAGTGTCCGGCATGTGGTTCTGGCACCTCTGAGATCTGGTTCCGGCATGCCCGGCAGGTGACACAGGAGTGTTCGCCAAGTGGTTCTGGTGTAGCCGGCAGGTGATTTTGCATGTCCGGCAATGGTTCCGGCGAGTCGAGCCGGTGGTTCCGGAATGTCAGGCAGGTGGTTCCTGCATGTCCAGCAAGTGGTTCCGGCATGTCCAGCACGTGGTTCCAGCATGCCCGGCAGGTGATTCCGGAGTGTCTGGCATGTGGTTCTGGCACCTCTGAGAGGTGGTTCCATCATGCCCGGCAGGTGGTTCCGGAGTGTCTGCCGAGTGGTTCTGGCGTAGCCGGCAGGTGATTCTGGCGTGTCCAGCAGGTGGTTCTGGGGAGTGGATCAGGTGGTTCCGGCATACTCGGCAGGTGGTACCGGCGTGTCCGGAACATGGTTCTGGCAAGTCTGAGAGGTGGTTCCGGTACGCCCGACAGGTGATTCCGGAGCGTTCGCCAAAGTGGTTCTGGCGTAGCCGGCAGGTCATTTTGCATGTCCGGCGGTGGTTCCGGCGAGTCAAGCCGGTGGTTCCGGCGTGTCCGGCTGGTGTTTCCGGACTGTCCGGCAGGTGTTTCTGGCGTGTCCGGCACGAGGTTCTGGCACCTCTGAGAGTTGGTACCGGCATGCCCGACAGGTGATTCTGGAGTGTCCGCCACGTGGTTCTGGCATACCCGGCTGGTGATTTTGGCGTGTCTCTCATGTGTTTCTTGCAAGTCGAGCATGTGGCTCAGGCATGATCAGCAGGTGCTTCCGGCGTGTCCGGCACGTGGTTCTGGTGTGTCAGAGGGCTGGTTCTGGCATTTCCGGCAGATGATTCCAGAGTGTCCACCAAGTGGTTCTGGTAGACCTGGAAGGTGATATTGGCGTGTCTAGAAGGTGGTTCTGGCTAGTTGAGCAGGTGGATCAGTCGTTCTAGCCAGGGGGTTCAGGCGGGTCTGGCAGGTGGTTTCGGTCTGTTCGGGGTGTGGTTCTGGCATCTCAGGCACATGGTTCTGGCACGTCTGAGATGTGGTTCTGGCCGGCCCTACAGGTGTTTCCGGAGTGTCCGCCAAGCGGTTCCAGCGTAGCTGAAAGGTGATGTTGGCGTGAAAGGCAGGTGGTTCCAGGCAGACCGGCAGGTGATTCCGGAGTGTCTGCCATGTGGTTCTGGCGTAGCCGGCAGGTGATTTTGGCGTGTCCAGCAGGTGGTTCCGGCGAGCTCGGCAGGTGGTACCGGCGTGTCCGGAACATGGTTCTGCCACGTCTGAGAGATGGTTCCGGCATGCCCGGCAGGTGATTCCGGAGTGTCCGGCATGTGGTTCTTGCACCTCTGAGAGGTGGTTCCGGCATGCCCGGCAGGTGGTTCCGGAGTGTCTGCCGAGTGGTTCTGGCGTAGTCGGCAGGTGATTCTGGCGTGTCCAGCAGGTGGTTCTGGGGAGTGGATCAGGTGGTTCCGGCATACTCGGCAGGTGGTACCGGCGTGTCCGGAACATGGTTCTGGCAAGTCTGAGAGGCGGTTCCGGCATGCCCGACAGGTGATTCCGGAGTGTTCGCCAACTGGTTCTGGCGTAGCTGGCAGGTCATTTTGCATTTCCGGCGGTGGTTCCGGCGATTCGAGCCGGTGGTTCCGGCATGTCCGGCAGGTGATTCCGGCATGTCCAGCAGGTGGTTCCGGCATGCTTGGCAGGTGCTTCCGGAGTGTCCGGCATGTGGTTCTGGCACCTCTGAGAGGTGGTTCCGGCATGCCCGGCAGGTGATGCCGCAGTCTCCGGCATTTGGTTCTGGCACCTCTGAGAGGTGGTTCTGGCATTCCCAGCAGGTGATACCGGAGTGTCCGGCATTTGGTTCTGGCACCTCTGAGAGGTGGTTCCGGAATGCCTGGCATGTGATTCCGGAGTGTCTGCCGTGTGGTTCTGGCTTTGCCGGCAGTTGATTTTGGCGTGACCACTAGGTGGTTCTGGGGAGTGGATCAGCTGGTTCTGGCATACTCGGCAGGTGGTACCCGCGTGTCCAGAACATGGTTCTGGCAAGTCTGAGACGTGGTTCAGGCACGCCCGACAGGTGATTCCGGAGCATCCGCCAAGTATTTCTGGCGTACTCGGCAGGTGATTTTGGCATGTCCGACAGGTGTTTCTTGCGAGTCGAGCAGGTGGCTCAGGCATGCTCAGCTGGTGCTTCCGGCGTCTCTGGCACGTGGTTCTGGTGTGTCTGAGAGCTGGTTCTGGCATGTCCGGCAGATGATTCCGGAGTGTCCACCAAGTGGTTCTGGTATACCTGGCAGGTGATTTTAGCGTGTCCAGCAGGTGGTTCCGGCGAGCTCGGCAGGTGGTACCGGCGTGTCCGGAACATGCTTCTGGCACGTCTGAGAGATTGTTCCGGCATGCCCGGCAGGTGATTCCGGAGTGTCCGGCCTGTTGTTCTGTCACCTCTGAGTGGTGGTTCCGGCATGCCAGACAGGTGATTCCGGAGTGTTCGCCAAGTGGTTCTGGCGTAGCCGGCAGGTCACTTTGCATGTCCAGCGGTGGTTCCGGCGAGTCGAGCCGGTTGTTCCGGCGTAGCCGGCAGTTGATTTTGGCGTGTCCACTAGGTGGTTCTGGGGAGTGTATCCGATGGTTCCGGCATACTCGGCAGGTGGTACCGGCGTGTCCAGAACATGGTTCTGGCAAGTCTGAGAGGTGGTTCCGGCACGCCCGACAGGTGATTCCGGAGCGTCCGCCAAGTGTTTCTGGCGTACCCGGCAGGTGATTTTGGCATGTCCGACAGGTGTTTCTGGCGAGTCGAGCAGGTGGCTCAGGCATGCTCAGCTGGTGCTTCCGGCGTCTCTGGCACGTGGTTCTGGTGTGTCTGAGAGCTGGTTCTGGCATGTCTGGCAGATGATTCCGGAGTGTCCACCAAGTGGTTCTGGTATACCTGGCAGGTGATTTTGGCGTGTCAGGAAGGTGGTTCCGGCTAGTTGAGCAGGTGCATCAGCCGTGCTCGCCAGGGGGTTCAGGCGGGTCTGGCAGGTGGTTTCGGTCAGTTCGGGGAGTGGTTCCGGCATCTCAGGCACATGGTTCTGGCACGTCTGAGAGGTAGTTCTGGCCGGCCCGACAGGTGTTTTCGGAGTGTCCGCCAAGTGGTTCTGGTGTAGCTGAAAGGTGATGTTGGCGTGACCGGCAGGTGGTTCCAGCCAGCCCGGCAGGTGATTCCGGAGTGTCTGCCGAGTGGTTCTGGCGTAGCCGGCAGGTGATTTTGGCGTGTCCAGCAGGTGGTTTTGGCGAGTCGAGCAGGTTGTTCTGGCGTGCTCGGCAGGTGCTTCCATTGTCATTGGCATGTGGTTCCGGCATGTCTGAGAGGTGGTTCCGCCATGCCCGGCAGGTGATTCCGGAGTGTTTGCCAAGTGGTTCTGGCGTAGCCGGCAGGTGATTTTGCATGTCCGGCAATGGTTCCGGCGAGTCGAGCCGGTGGTTTCGGCATGTCCAGCAGGTGGTTCCGTCATGCCCGGTAGGTGATTCCGGAGTGTCCGGCATTTGGTTCTGGCACCTCTGTGAGTTGGTTCCGGCATGCCCGGCAGGTGGTTCCGGAGTGCCTACCGAGTGGTTCTGGCGTAGTCGGCAGGTGATTCTGGCGTGTCCAGCTGGTGGTTCTGGAGAGTGGATCAGCTGGTTCCGGCATACTCGGCAGGTGGTACCGGCGTGTCCAGAACATGGTTCTCGCAAGTCTGAGATGTGGTTCCGGCATGCCCGACAGGTCATTCCGGAGTGTTCGCCAACTGGTTCTGGCGTAGCCGGCAGGTCATTTTGCATTTCCGGCGGTGGTTCCGGCGAGTCGAGCCGGTGGTTCCGGCATGTCCGGCAGGTGATTCCGGCATGTCCAGCAGGTGGTTCCGGCATGCCCGGAAGGTGCTTCCGGAGTGTCCGGCATGAGGTTCTGGCACCTCTGAGAGGTGGTTCCGGCATGCCCGGCACGTGATGCCGGAGTCTCCGGCATTTGGTTCTGGCACCTCTGAGAGGTGGTTCCGGAATGCCTGGCATGTGATTCCGGAGTGTCTGCCGAGTGGTTCTGGCGTAGCCGGTAGTCGACTTTGGCGTGTCCACTAGGTGGTTCTGGGGAGTGGATCAGCTGGTTCCGGCATACTCGGCAGGTGGTACCGGCGTGTCCAGAACATGCTTCTGGCAAGTCTGAGAGGTGGTTCCGGCACGCCCGACAGGTGATTCCGGAGCGTCCGCCAAGTGTTTCTGGCGTACCCGGCAGGTGATTTTCTTATGTCCGACAGGTGTTTCTTGCGAGTCGAGCAGGTGGCTCAGGCATGCTCAGCTGGTGCTTCCGGCGTCTCTGGCACGTGGTTCTGGTGTGTCTGAGAGGTGGTTCCGCCATGCCCGGCAGGTGATTCCGGAGTGTTCGCCAAGTGGTTCTGGCGTAGCCGGCAGGTGATTTTGCATGTCCGGCAATTGTTCTGGCGAGTCGAGCCGGTGGTTCCGACATGTCCGGCAGGTGGTTCCGGCATGCCCGGCAGGTGATTCCGGAGTGTCCGGCATGTGGTTCTGGCACCTCTGAGAAGTGGTACCGGCATGGCCGGCAGGTGATACCGGAGTGTCCGGCATGTGGTTCTGGCACCTCTGAGACTTTGCTCTGGCATGCCCGGCAGGTGATACCGGAGTGTCCGGCATTTGGTTCTGGCACCTTTGAGAGGTGGTTCCGGGATGCCTGGCATGTGATTCCGGAGCGTCCGCCAAGTGTTTCTGGCGTACGCGGCAGGTGATTTTGGCATGTCCGACAGGTGTTTCTTGCGAGTCGAGCAGGTGGCTCAGGCATGCTCAGCTGGTGCTTCCGGCGTCTCTGGCACGTGGTTCTGGTGTGTCTGAGAGCTGGTTCTGGCATGTCCGGCAGATGATTCCGGAGTGTCCACCAAGTGGTTCTGGTATACCTGGCAGGTGATTTTAGCGTGTCCAGCATGTGGTTCCATCGAGCTCGGCAGGTGGTACCAGCGTGTCTGGTACATGGTTCTGGCACGTCTGAGAGATGGTTCCGGCATGCCCGGCAGGTGATTCCGGAGTGTCCGGCATGTGGTTCTGGCACCTCTGAGAGGTAGTTCCGGCATGCCCGACAGGTGATTCCGGAGTGTTCGCCAATTGGTTCAGGCGTAGCCGGCAGGTAACTTTGCATGTCCGGCTGTGGTTCCAGCGAGTCGAGCCGGTGGTTCCGGCATAGCCGGCAGTGGATTTTGGCGTGTCCACTAGGTGGTTCTGGGGAGTGGATCAGCTGGTTCCGGCATACTCGGCAGGTGGTACCCGCGTGTCCAGAACATGGTTCTGGCAAGTCTGAGAGGTGGTTCCGGCACGCCCGACAGGTGATTCCGGAGCGTCCGCCAAGTGTTTCTGGCGTACCCGGCAGGTGATTTTGGCATGTCCGACCGGTGTTTCTTGCGAGTCGAGCAGGTGGCTCAGGCATGCTCAGCTGGTGCTTCCGGCGTCTCTGGCACGTGGTTCTGGTGTGTCTGAGAGCTGCTTCTGGCATATCCGGCAGATTATTCCGGAGTGTCCACCAAGTGTTTCTGGTATACCTGGCAGGTGAATTTGGCGTGTCAGTAAGGTGGTTCCGGGTAGTTGAGCAGGTGGATCAGGCGTGGTCGCAAGTGGGTTCAGGTGGGTCTGGCAGGTGGTTTCGGGCTGTTCGGGTATGTGTTCCGGCATCTCAGGCACATGGTTCTGGCACGTCTGAGAGGTGGTTCCGGCCGGCCCGACAGGTGTTTCCGGAATGTCCGCCAAGCGGTTCTGGCATAGCTGAAAGGTGATGTTGGCGTGACCGGCAGGTGGTTCCAGCCAGCCCGGCAGGTGATTCCGCAGTGTCCTCCACGTGGTTCCGGCGTACCCGGCAGGTGATTTTGGCGTTTCTGGCAGGTGTTTCTTGCAAGTCGAGCATTTGGCTCAGGCATGATCAGCAGGTGCTTCCGGCGAGTCTGGCACGTGGTTCTGGTGTGTCTGAGAGCTGGTTCTGGCATGTCCGGCAGATGATTCCGGAGTGTCCACCAAGTGGTTGTGGCATACCCGGCAGGTGATTTTAGCGTGTCAGGTAGGTGGTTCCAGCGAGTCGAGTAGGTGGTTCCGGCGTGCTCGGCAGGTGGTTCAGGCGGGTCTGGCAGGTGGTTTCGGTCTGTTCGGGGTGTGGTTCCGGCATCTCAGGCACATGGTTCTGGCACGTCTGATAGGTGGTTCCGGCCGGCCCGACAGGTGTTTCCATGGTGTCCGCCAAGTGGTTCTGGCATAGCTGGCACGTGATGTTGGCGTGACCGGCAGGTGGTTCCAGCCAGCCCGGCAGGTGATTCCGAAGAGTTCACCAAATGGTTGTGGGGTAGCCGGCAGGTGATTTTGGCGTGTCCAGCAGGTGGTTTTGGCGAGTCGAGCAGGTGGTTCTGGAGTGCTCGGCAGGTGCTTCCAGTGTCATTGGCATGTAGTTCCGGCATGTCAGAGAGGTGGTTCCACCATGCCCGGCAGGTGATTCCGGAGTGTTTGCCAAGTGGTTCTGGCATAGCCGGCAGGTGATTTTCCATGTCCGGCAATGGTTCCGGCGAGTCGAGCCGGTGGTTCCGGCTTGTCCGGCAGGTGGAGCCAGCATGCCCAGCAGGTGATTCCGGAGTGTCCGGCATGTGTTTCTGCCACCTCTGAGAGGTGGTTCCGGCATTCCCGGCAGGTGATACCGGAGTGTCCGGCATTTGGTTCTGGCACCTCTGAGAGGTGGTTCCGGAATGCCTGGCATGTGATTCCCTAGTGTCTGCCGAGTGGTTCTGGCGTTGCCGGCAGTTGATTTTGGCGTGTCCACTAGGTTGTTCTGGGGAGTGGATCAGCTGGTTCCGGCATACTCGGCAGGTGGTTACGGAGTGTCTGCCGAATGGTTCTGGAGTAGCCGGCAGGTGATTCTGGCGTATCCAGCAGGTGGTTCTGGGGAGTGGATCAGGTGGTTCCGGCATACTCGGCACGTGGTACCGGCGTGTCCGGAACTTGGTTCAGGCAAGTCTGAGAGGTGGTTCCGGCATGCCCGACAGGTGATTCCGGAATGTTCGCCAAGTGGTTCTGGCGTAGCCGGCAGGTCATTTTGCATGTCTGGCTGTGGTTCCGGCGAGTCGAGCCTGTGGTTCCGGCATGTCCGGCAGGTGATTCCGGAGTGTCCGGCATGTGGTTCTGGCACCTCTGAGAGGTGGTTCCGGCATGCCCGGCAGGTGATACCGGAGTGTCTGCCGAGTGGTTCTGGCACCACTGAGAGGTGGTTCCGGCATGCCCAGCAGGTGATTCCGGATTCTCCAGCATGTGGTTCTGGCACCTCTGTGAGTTGGTTCCGGCATGCCCGACAGGTGATTTCGGACTGTCCGCCCCGTGGTTCTGGCGTAGCTGGCAGGTGATTATGGTGTGTCCAGCGGGTGGTTTTGGCGAGTCGAGCAGGTGGTTCTGGCGTGCTCGTCAGGTGCTTCCGGTGTCATTGGCATGTGGTTCCGGCATGTCTGAGAGGTGGTTCCGGCATGCCAGGCAGGTGGTTCCAGAGTGTCTGTCGAGTTGTTCTGGAGTCAGCCCGGCAGGTGATTCCGAAGAGTTCACCAAATGGCTGTGGCGTAGCCGGCAGGTGATTTTGGCGTGTCTGGAATGTGGTTTCGGCTAGTTGAGCAGGTGGATCAGGCGTCCTTGCCATGTGGTTCAGGCGGGTCTGGCAGGTGGTTTCGGTGTGTTCGGGGAGTGGTTCCGGCATCTCAGGCACATGGTTCTGGCACGTCTGAGAGGTGGTTCCGGGCGGCCGGAGAGGTGTTTCCGGAGTGTCCGCCAAGTGGTTCTGGCTTAGCTGAAAAGTGATGTTGGCGTGACCGGCAGGTGGTTCCAGCCAGCCCGGCAGGTGATTCCGGAGTGTCTGCCGTGTGGTTCTGGCGTAGCCGGCAGATGATTTTGGCGTGTCCAGCAGGTGGTTCCGGCGAGCTCGGCAGGTGGTAGCAGCGTGTCCGGAACATGGTTTTGGCACGTCTGAGAGATGGTTCCGGCATGCCCGGCTGGTGATTCCAGAGTGTCCAGCATGTGGTTCTGGCACCTCTGAGAGGTGGTTCCGGCATGCCCGGCAGGTGGTTCCGGCGTGTCTGCCGAGTGGTTCTGGCGTAGCCGGCAGGTGATTCTGGCGTGTCCAGCAGGTGGTTCTGGGGAGTGGATCAGGTGGTTCCGGCATACTCGGCAGGTGGTACCGGCGTGTCCGGAACATGGTTCTCGCAAGTCTGAGAGGTGGTTCTGGCATGCCAGACAGGTGATTCCGGAGTGTTCGCCAAGTGGTTCTGGCGTAGCCGGCAGGTCATTTTGCATGTCCGGCGGTGGTTCCGGCGAGTCGAGCCGGTGGTTCCGGCGTGTCCGGCAGGTGGTGCTGGGGTGACCGGCACGAGGTTCTGGCACGTCTGAGAGTTGCTTCCGGCATGCCCGACAGGTGATTCCGGAGTGTCCCCCACGTGGTTCTGGCGTAGCTGGCATGCGATTTTGGTGTGTCCAGCGGGTGGTTTTGGCGAGTCGAGCAGGTGGTTCTGGCGTGCTCGGCAAGTGCTTCCGGTGTCATTGGCATGTGGTTCCGGCATGTCTGAGAGGTGGTTCCGGCATGCCCGGCAGGTGGTTCCAGAGTGTCTGTCGAGTGGTTCTGGAGCCAGCCCGGCAGGTGATTCCGAAGAGTTCACCAAATGGTTGTGGCGTAGCCGGCAGGTGATTTTGGCATGTCAGGAAGGTGGTTCCGGCTAGTTGAGCAGGTGGATCAGGCGTGCTCGCCAGGGGGTTAAGGCGGGTCTTGCAGGTGGTTTTGGTGTGTTCGGGGAGTTGTTCCGGCATCTCAGGCACATGGTTCTGGCACGTCTGAGAGGCGGTTCCGGACGGCCGAAGAGGTGTTTCCGGAGTGTCCACCAAGTGGTTCTGGCGTAGCTGAAAGATGATGTTGGAGTGACCGGCAGGTGGTTCCAGCCAGCCCGGCAGGTGATTCCGGAGTGTCTGCCGACTGGTTCTGGCGTAGCCGGCAGGTGATTTGGGCGTGTCCAGCAGGTGGTTCGGGGGAGTGCATCTGGTGGTTCCGGCATACTCGGCAGGTGGTACCGGAGTGTCCAGAACATGGTTCTGGCAAGTCTGAGAGGTGGTTCCGGCATGCCCGACAGGTGATTCCGGAGTGTTCGCCAAGTGGTTCTGGCGTAGCCGGCTGGTCATTTTGCATGTCCGGCAATGGTTCCGGCGAGTCGAGCCGGTGGTTCTGGCATGTCCGGCAGATGATTCCGGTGTGTCCACCAAGTGGTTCTGGCGTACCCGGCAGGTGATTTTGGCGTGTCTGGCAGGTGTTTCTTGCAAGTCGAGCATTTGGCTCAGGCATGATCAGCAGGTGCTTCCGGCGTGTCTGGCACGTGGTTCTGGTGTGTCTGAGAGCTGGTTCTGGCATGTCCGGCAGATGATTCCTTAGTGTCCACCAAGTGGTTGTGGCATACCCGGAAGGTGATTTTAGCGTGTCAGGTAGGTGGTTCCAGCGAGTCGAGTAGGTGGTTCCGGCGTGCTCGGCAGGTGGTTCAGGCGGGTCTGGCAGGTGGTTTCGGTCTGTTCGGGGTGTGGTTCAGGCATCTGAGGCACATGGTTCTGGCACGTCTGATAGGTGGTTCCGGCCGGCCCGACAGGTGTTTCCATGGTGTCCGCCAAGTGGTTCTGGCATAGCTGGCAGGTGATGTTGGCGTGACCGGCAGGTGGTTCCAGTAAGCCCGGCAGGTGATTCCGAAGTGCTCACCAAATGGTTGTGGCGTAGCCGTAAGGTGATTTTGGCGTGTCCAGCAGGTTGTTTTGGCGAGTCGAGCAGGTGGTTCTGGCGTGCTCGGCAGGTGCTTCCGGTGTCATTGGCATGTGGTTCCGGCATGTCTGAGAGGTGGTTCCGCCATGCCCGGCAGGTGATTCCAGAGTGTTCGCCAAGTGGTTCTGGCGTAGCCAGCAGGTGATTTTGCATGTCCGGCAATGGTTCCGGCGAGTCGAGCCGGTGGTTCCGGCATGTCCGGCAGGTGGTTCCGGCATGCCCGACAGGTGATTCCGGAGTGTCCGGCATGTGGTTCGGGCACCTCTGTGAGGTGGTTCCGGCATGCCCGGCCGGTGATACTGGAGTGTTCCCCAAGTGGTTCTGGCGTAGCCGGCAGGTGATTTTGCATGTCCGGCAATGATTCCGGCGAGTCGAGCCGGTGGTTCCGGCATGTCCAGCAGGTGGTTCCGGCATGCCCGGCAGTTGATTCCGGAGTGTCCGGCATGTGGTTCTGGCACATCTGAGAGGTGGTTCCGGCATGCCCGGCAGGTGATACCGGAGTGTCCGGCATTTGGTTCTGGCACCTCTGAGAGGTGTTTCCGGAATGCCTGGCATGTGATTCCGGCGTGTCTGCCGAGTGGTTCTGGCGTAGCCGGCAGGTGATTTTGGCGTGTCCAGCAGGTGGTTTGGTGAGTCGAGCAGGTGGTTCTGGCGTGCTCGGCAGGTGCTTCCGGTGTCATTGGCATCTGGTTCCGGCATGTCTGAGAGGTGGTTCCGCCATGCCCGGCAGGTGATTCCGGAGTGTTCGCCAAGTGGTTCTGGCGTAGCCGGCAGGTGATTTTGCAAGTCCGGCAATGGTTCCGGCGAGTCGAGCCGGTGGTTCCCTCATGTCCAGCAGGTGGTTCCGGCATGCCCGGCAGGTGATTCCGGAGTGTCTGGCATGTGGTTCTGGCACCTCTTAGAGGTGGTTCCGGCATGCCCGGCAGGTGATACCAGAGTGTTCGCCAAGTGGTTCTGGCGTAGCCGGCAGGTCATTTTGCATGTCCGGCAATGGTTCCGGCGAGTCGAGCCGGTGGTTCTGGCATGTCCGGCAGATGATTCCGGTGTGTCCACCAAGTGGTTCTTGTATACCTGGCAGGTGATTTTGGCGTGTCAGGAAGTTGGTTCCGGCTGGTTGAACAGGTGGATCAGGCGTGCTCGCCAGGGGGTTCAGGCGGGTCTGGCAGGTGGTTTCGGTCTGTTCGGGGAGTGGTTCCGGCATCTCAGGCTCATGGTTCTGGCACGTCTGAGAGGTGGTTCCGGCCGGCCCGACAGGTGTTTCCATGGTGTCTGCCAAGTGGCTCTGGCATAACTGGCAGGTGATGTTGGCGTGACCGGCAGGTGGTTCCAGCAAGCCCGGCAGGTGATTCCGAAGAGTTCACCAAATGGTTGTGGCGTAGCCGGCAGGTGATTTTGGCGAGTCCAGCAGGTGGTTTTGGCGAGTCGAGCAGGTGGTTCTGGCGTGCTCGGCAGGTGCTTCCGGTGTCATTGGCATGTGGTTCCGGCATGTCTGAGAGGTGGTTCCGGCATTCCTGTCAGGTGGTTCCGGAGTGTCTGCCGAGTGCTCTGGAGCCAGGCCGGCAGGTGATTCCGAAGTGTTCACCAAATGGTTGTGGCGTAGCCGGCAGGTGATTTTGGCGTGTCCAGCAGGTGGTTTCGGCAAGTTGAGCAGGTGGATCAGGCGTGCTCGCCAGGGGGTTCAGGCGCGTCTGGCAGGTGGTTTCGGTCTGTTCGGGGAGTGGTTCCGGGATCTCAGGCACATGGTTCTGGCATGTCTGAGAGGTGTTTCCGGCCGGCCGGAGAGGTGTTTCCAGAGTGTCCGCCAAGTGGTTCTGGCGTAGCTGAAAGGTGATGTTGGCATGACCGGCAGGTGGTTCCAGCCAGCCCGGCAGGTGATTCCGGAGTGTCTGTGGTGTGGTTCTGGCGTAGCTGGCAGGTGATTTTGGCGTGTCCTGCATGTGGTTCCGGCGAGCTCAGCAGGTGGTACCAGCATGTCCAGAACATGGTTCTGGCACGTCTGAGAGATGGTTCCGTCATGCCCGGCAGTTGATTCCGGAGTGTCCGGCATGTGGTTCTGGCACCTCTGAGAGGTGGTTCCGGCATGCCCGGCAGGTGATACCGGAGTGTCCGTCATTTGGTTCTCACACCTCTGAGAGGTGGTTCCGGAATGCCTGGCACGTGATTCCCGAGTGTCTGCCGTGTGGTTCTGGCGTAGCCGGCAGGTGATTTTGGCGTGTCCAGCAGGTGGTTCCGGCGAGCTCGGCAGGTGGTTCCGGCATGTCCAGCAGGTGGTTCCGGCATGCCCGGCAGGTGATTCCGGAGTTTCTGGCATGTGGTTCTGGCACCTCTGAGAGGTGGTTCCGGCATGCCCGGCAGGTGATACCAGAGTGTTCGCCAAGTGGTTCTGGCGTAGCCGGCAGGTCATTTTGCATGTCCGGCAATGGTTCCGGCGAGTCGAGCCGGTGGTTCTGGCATGTCCGGCAGATGATTCCGGAGTGTCCACCAAGTGGTTCTTGTATACCTGGCAGGTGATTTTGGCGTGTCAGGAAGTTGGTTCCGGCTGGTTGAACAGGTGGATCAGGCGTGCTCGCCAGGGGGTTCAGGCGGGTCTGGCAGGTGGTTTCGGTCTGTTCGGGGAGTGGTTCCGGCATCTCAGGCTCATGGTTCTGGCACGTCTGAGAGGTGGTTCCGGCCGGCCCGACAGGTGTTTCCATGGTGTCTGCCAAGTGGCTCTGGCATAACTGGCAGGTGATGTTGGCGTGACCGGCAGGTGGTTCCAGCAAGCCCGGCAGGTGATTCCGAAGAGTTCACCAAATGGTTGTGGCGTAGCCGGCAGGTGATTTTGGCGAGTCCAGCAGGTGGTTTTGGCGAGTCGAGCAGGTGGTTCTGGCGTGCTCGGCAGGTGCTTCCGGTGTCATTGGCATGTGGTTCCGGCATGTCTGAGAGGTGGTTCCGGCATTCCTGTCAGGTGGTTCCGGAGTGTCTGCCGAGTGCTCTGGAGCCAGGCCGGCAGGTGATTCCGAAGTGTTCACCAAATGGTTGTGGCGTAGCCGGCAGGTGATTTTGGCGTGTCCAGCAGGTGGTTTCGGCAAGTTGAGCAGGTGGATCAGGCGTGCTCGCCAGGGGGTTCAGGCGCGTCTGGCAGGTGGTTTCGGTCTGTTCGGGGAGTGGTTCCGGGATCTCAGGCACATGGTTCTGGCATGTCTGAGAGGTGTTTCCGGCCGGCCGGAGAGGTGTTTCCAGAGTGTCCGCCAAGTGGTTCTGGCGTAGCTGAAAGGTGATGTTGGCATGACCGGCAGGTGGTTCCAGCCAGCCCGGCAGGTGATTCCGGAGTGTCTGCGGTGTGGTTCTGGCGTAGCTGGCAGGTGATTTTGGCGTGTCCTGCATGTGGTTCCGGCGAGCTCAGCAGGTGGTACCAGCATGTCCAGAACATGGTTCTGGCACGTCTGAGAGATGGTTCCGTCATGCCCGGCAGTTGATTCCGGAGTGTCCGGCATGTGGTTCTGGCACCTCTGAGAGGTGGTTCCGGCATGCCCGGCAGTTGATTCCGGAGTGTCCGGCATGTGGTTCTGGCACCTCTGAGAGGTGGTTCCGGCATGCCCGGCAGGTGGTTCCGGAGTGTCTGCCGAGTGGTTCTGGCGTAGCCGGCAGGGGATTTTGGCGTGTCCAGCAGGTGGTTTTGGCTAGTCGAGCAGGTGTTTCTGGCATGCTCGGCAGGTGCTTCCGGTGTCATTGGCATGTGGTTCCGGCATGTCTGAGAGGTGGTTCCGCCATGCCCGTCAGGTGATTCCGGAGTGTTCGCCAAGTGGTTCTGGCGTAGCCGGCAGGTGATTTTGCATGTCCGGCAATGGTTCCGGCGAGTCGAGCCGGTGGTTCCGGCATGCCCGGCAGGTGATTCCGGAGTGTCCGGCATGTGGTTCTGGCACCTCTGTGAGGTGGTTCCGGCATGCCCGGCAGGTGATACCGGAGTGTCCGGCATTTGGTTCTCACACCTCTGAGAGGTGGTTCCGGAATGCCTGGCACGTGATTCCCGAGTGTCTGCCGTGTGGTTCTGGCGTAGCCGGCAGGTGATTTTGGCGTGTCCAGCAGGTGGTTCCGGCGAGCTCCGCAGGTGGTTCCGGCATGTCCGGAACATGGTTCTGGCAAGTCTGAGAGATGGTTCCGGCATGCCCGGCAGGTGATTCCGGAGTGTCCGGCATGTGGTTCTGGCACCTCTGAGAGGTGGTTCCGGCATGCCCGCCAGTTGGTTACGGAGTGTCTGCCGAGTGGTTCTGGAGTAGCCGGCAGGTGATTCTGGCGTATCCAGCAGGTGGTTCTGGGGAGTGGATCAAGTGGTTCCGGCATACTCGGCAGGTGGTACCGGCGTGTCCGGAACATGGTTCTCGCAAGTCTCAGAGGTGGTTCCGGCATGCCCGACAGGTGATTCCGGAGTGTTCGCCAAGTGGTTCTGGCGTAGCCAGCAGGTCATTTTGCATGTCCGGCGGTGGTTGCGGTGACTCGAGCCGGTGGTTGCGGCGTATGCAGCAGGTGTTTCCGGTCTGTCCGGCAGGTGGTTCTGGCGTGACCGGCACGAGGTTCTGGCACGTCTGAGAGGTGGTTCCAGCCAGCCCGGCAGGTGATTCCGGAGTGTCTGCCGAGTGGTTCTGGAGTAGCCGGGAGGTGATTTTGGCGTGTCCAGCAGGTGGTTCTGGCGAGCTCGGCAGCTGGTACCGGCGTGTCCGGAACATGGTTCTGGCACGTCTGAGAGATGGTTCCGGCATGCCCGGCAGGTGACTCCGGAGTGTCCGGCATGTGGTTCTGGCACCTCTGAGAGGTGGTTCCGGCATGCCGGGCAGGTGGTTCCGGAGTGTCTGCCGAGTGGTTCTGGCGTAGTCGGCAGGTGATTCTGGCATGTCCAGCTGGTGGTTCTGGGGAGTGGATCAGGTGGTTCCGGCATACTCGGCAGGTGGTACCGGCGTGTCCGGAACATGGTTCTGGCAAGTCTGAGAGGCGGTTCCGGCATGCCCGACAGGTGATTCCGGAGTGTTCGCCAAGTGGTTCTGGCGTAGCCGGCAGGTCATTTTGCATGTCCGGCGGTGGTTCCGGCGACTCGAGCCGGTTGTTCCGGCGTGCTCGGCAGGTGGTTCAGGCGGGTCTGGCAGGTGGTTTCGGTCTGTTCGGGGTGTGGTTCCGGCATCTCAGGCACATGGTTCTGGCACGTCTGATAGGTGGTTCCGGCCGGCCCGACAGGTGTTTCCATGGTGTCCGCCAAGTGGTTCTGGCATAGCTGGCAGGTGATGTTGGCGTGACAGGCAGGTGGTTCCAGCCAGCCCGGCAGGTGATTCCGAAGTTTTCACCAAATGGTTGTGGCCTAGCCGGCAGGTGATTTTGGCGTGTCCAGCAGGTGGTTTTGGCGAGTCGAGCAGGTGGTTCTGGCGTGCTCGGCAGGTGCTGCCGGTGTCACTGGCATGTGGTTGCGGCATGTCTGAGAGGTGGCTCCGCCATGCCCGGCAGGTGATTCCGGAGTGTTCGCCAAGTGGTTCTGGCGTAGCCGGCAGGTGATTTTGCATGGCCGGGAATGGTTCCTGCGAGTCGAGCCGGTGGTTCCGCCATGTCTGGCAGGTGGTTCCGGCATGCCCCGCAGGTGATTCCGGAGTGTCCAGCATGTGGTTCTGGCACCTCTGAGAGGTGGTTCCGGCATGCCCGGCAGGTGATACCGGAGTTTCCGGCATGTGGTTCTGGCACCTCTGAGAGGTGGTTCCGGCATGCCCGACAGGTGATTCCGGAGTGTTCGCCAAGTGGTTCTGGCGTAGCCGGCAGGTCATTTTGCATGTCCAGCGGTGGTTCCGGAGAGTCGAGCCGGTGGTTCTGGCATGTCCGGCAGATGATTCCGGAGTGTCCACCAAGTGGTTCTTGTATACCTGGCAGGTGATTTTGGCGTGTCAGGAAGTTGGTTCCGGCTGGTTGAACAGGTGGATCAGGCGTGCTCGCCAGGGGGTTCAGGCGGGTCTGGCAGGTGGTTTCGGTCTGTTCGGGGAGTGGTTCCGGCATCTCAGGCTCATGGTTCTGGCACGTCTGAGAGGTGGTTCCGGCCGGCCCGACAGGTGTTTCCATGGTGTCTGCCAAGTGGTTCTGGCATAACTGGCAGGTGATGTTGGCGTGACCGGCAGGTGGTTCCAGCAAGCCCGGCAGGTGATTCCGAAGAGTTCACCAAATGGTTGTGGCGTAGCCGGCAGGTGATTTTGGCGAGTCCAGCAGGTGGTTTTGGCGAGTCGAGCAGGTGGTTCTGGCGTGCTCGGCAGGTGCTTCCGGTGTCATTGGCATGTGGTTCCGGCATGTCTGAGAAGTGGTTCCGGCATTCCTGTCAGGTGGTTCCGGAGTGTCTGCCGAGTGCTCTGGAGCCAGGCCGGCAGGTGATTCCGAAGTGTTCACCAAATGGTTGTGGCGTAGCCGGCAGGTGATTTTGGCGTGTCCAGCAGGTGGTTTTGGCAAGTTGAGCAGGTGGATCAGGCGTGCTCGCCATGGGGTTCAGGCGCGTCTGGCAGGTGGTTTCGGTCTGTTCGGGGAGTGGTTCCGGGATCTCAGGCACATGGTTCTGGCATGTCTGAGAGGTGTTTCCGGCCGGCCGGAGAGGTGTTTCCAGAGTGTCCGCCAAGTGGTTCTGGCGTAGCTGAAAGGTGATGTTGGCATGACCGGCAGGTGGTTCCAGCCAGCCCGGCAGGTGATTCCGGAGTGTCTGCCGTGTGGTTCTGGCGTAGCTGGCAGGTGATTTTGGCGTGTCCTGCATGTGGTTCCGGCGAGCTCAGCAGGTGGTACCAGCATGTCCAGAACATGGTTCTGGCACGTCTGAGAGATGGTTCCGTCATGCCCGGCAGTTGATTCCGGAGTGTCCGGCATGTGGTTCTGGCACCTCTGAGAGGTGGTTCCGGCATGCCCGGCAGGTGATTCCGGAGTGTCCGGCATGTGGTTCTGGCACCTCTGAGAGGTGGTTCCGGCATGCCCGACAGGTGATTCCGGAGTGTTCGCCAAGTGGTTCTGGCGTAGCCGGCAGGTCATTTTGCATGTCCGGCGGTGGTTCCGGCGACTCGAGCCGGTTGTTCCGGCGTGCTCGGCAGGTGGTTCAGGCGGGTCTGGCAGGTGGTTTCGGTCTGTTCGGGGTGTGGTTCCGGCATCTCAGGCACATGGTTCTGGCACGTCTGATAGGTGGTTCCGGCCGGCCCGACAGGTGTTTCCATGGTGTCCGCCAAGTGGTTCTGGCATAGCTGGCAGGTGATGTTGGCGTGACAGGCAGGTGGTTCCAGCCAGCCCGGCAGGTGATTCCGAAGTTTTCACCAAATGGTTGTGGCCTAGCCGGCAGGTGATTTTGGCGTGTCCAGCAGGTGGTTTTGGCGAGTCGAGCAGGTGGTTCTGGCGTGCTCGGCAGGTGCTGCCGGTGTCACTGGCATGTGGTTGCGGCATGTCTGAGAGGTGGCTCCGCCATGCCCGGCAGGTGATTCCGGAGTGTTCGCCAAGTGGTTCTGGCGTAGCCGGCAGGTGATTTTGCATGGCCGGGAATGGTTCCTGCGAGTCGAGCCGGTGGTTCCGTCATGTCTGGCAGGTGGTTCCGGCATGCCCCGCAGGTGATTCCGGAGTGTCCAGCATGTGGTTCTGGCACCTCTGAGAGGTGGTTCCGGCATGCCCGGCAGGTGATACCGGAGTTTCCGGCATGTGGTTCTGGCACCTCTGAGAGGTGGTTCCTTCATGCCCGACAGGTGATTCCGGAGTGTTCGCCAAGTGGTTCTGGCGTAGCCGGCAGGTCATTTTGCATGTCCAGCGGTGGTTCCGGAGAGTCGAGCCGGTGGTTCTGGCATGTCCGGCAGATGATTCCGGAGTGTCCACCAAGTGGTTCTTGTATACCTGGCAGGTGATTTTGGCGTGTCAGGAAGTTGGTTCCGGCTGGTTGAACAGGTGGATCAGGCGTGCTCGCCAGGGGGTTCAGGCGGGTCTGGCAGGTGGTTTCGGTCTGTTCGGGGAGTGGTTCCGGCATCTCAGGCTCATGGTTCTGGCACGTCTGAGAGGTGGTTCCGGCCGGCCCGACAGGTGTTTCCATGGTGTCTGCCAAGTGGTTCTGGCATAACTGGCAGGTGATGTTGGCGTGACCGGCAGGTGGTTCCAGCAAGCCCGGCAGGTGATTCCGAAGAGTTCACCAAATGGTTGTGGCGTAGCCGGCAGGTGATTTTGGCGAGTCCAGCAGGTGGTTTTGGCGAGTCGAGCAGGTGGTTCTGGCGTGCTCGGCAGGTGCTTCCGGTGTCATTGGCATGTGGTTCCGGCATGTCTGAGAAGTGGTTCTGGCATTCCTGTCAGGTGGTTCCGGAGTGTCTGCCGAGTGCTCTGGAGCCAGGCCGGCAGGTGATTCCGAAGTGTTCATCAAATGGTTGTGGCGTAGCCGGCAGGTGATTTTGGCGTGTCCAGCAGGTGGTTTCGGCAAGTTGAGCAGGTGGATCAGGCGTGCTCGCCAGGGGGTTCAGGCGCGTCTGGCAAGTGGTTTCGGTCTGTTCGGGGAGTGGTTCCGGGATCTCAGGCACATGGTTCTGGCATGTCTGAGAGGTGTTTCCGGCCGGCCGGAGAGGTGTTTCCAGAGTGTCCGCCAAGTGGTTCTGGCGTAGCTGAAAGGTGATGTTGGCATGACCGGCAGGTGGTTCCAGCCAGCCCGGCAGGTGATTCCGGAGTGTCTGCGGTGTGGTTCTGGCATAGCTGACAGGTGATTTTGGTGTGTCCTGCATGTGGTTCCGGCGAGCTCAGCAGGTGGTACCAGCATGTCCAGAACATGGTTCTGGCACGTCTGAGAGATGGTTCCGTATGCCCGGCAGTTGATTCCGGAGTGTCCGGCATGTGGTTCTGGCACATCTGAGAGGTGGTTCCGGCATGCCCGGCAGGTGGTTCCGGAGTGTCTGCCGAGTGGTTCTGGCGTAGCCGGCAGGGGATTTTGGCGTGTCCAGCAGGTGGTTTTGGCGAGTCGAGCAGGTGTTTCTGGCATGCTCGGCAGGTGCTTCCGGTGTCATTGGCATGTGGTTCCGGCATGTCTGAGAGGTGGTTCCACCATGCCCGGCAGGTGATTCCGGAGTGTTCGCCAAATGGTTCTGGCGTAGCCGGCAGGTGATTTTGCATGTCCGGCAATGGTTCCGGCGAGTCGAGCCGCTGGTTCCGGCATGCCCGGCAGGTGATTCCGGAGTGTCCGGCATGTGGTTCTGGCACCTCTGAGAGGTGGTTCCGGCATGCCCGGCAGGTGATTCCGGAGTGTCCGGCATGTGGTTCTGGCACCTCTGAGAGGTGGTTCCGGCATGCCCGGCAGGTGATACCGGAGTGTCCGGCATTTGGTTCTCAAACCTCTGAGAGGTGGTTCCGGAATGCCTGGCATGTGATTCCGGAGTGTCTGCCGAGTGGTTCTGGTGTAGCCGGCAGTTGATTTTGGCGTGTCCACTAGATCGTTCTGGGGAGTGGATCAGCTGGTTCCGGCATACTCGGCAGGTGGTGCCGGCGTGTCCAGAACATGGTTCTGGCAAGTCTGAGAGGTGGTTCCGGCACGCCCGACAGGTGATTCCGGAGCGTCCGCCAAGTGTTTCTGGCGTACGCTGCAGGTGATTTTGGCATGTCCGACAGGTGTATCTTGCGAGTCGAGCAGGTGGCTCAGGCATGCTCAGCTGGTGCTTCCGGCGTCTCTGGCACGTGGTTCTGGTGTGTCTGAGAGCTGGTTCTGGCATGTCCGGCAGATGATTCCGGAGTGTCCACCAAGTGGTTCTGGTAGACCTGGCAGGTGATTTTGGCGTGTCAGGATGTTGGTTCCGGCTAGTTGAGCAGGTGGATCAGGCGTGCTCGCCAGGGGGTTCAGGCGGGTCTGGCAGGTGGTTTCGGTCTGTTCGGGGAGTGGTTCCGGCATCTCAGGCTCATTGTTCTGGCACGTCTGTGAGGTGGTTCCGGCCGGCCCGACAGGTGTTTCCATGGTGTCTGCCAACTGGTTTTGGCATAGCTGGCAGGTGATGTTGGCGTGACCGGCAGGTGGTTCCAGCAAGCCCGGCAGGTGATTCCGAAGAGTTCACCAAATGGTTGTGGCGTAGCCGGCAGGTGATTTTGGCGAGTCCAGCAGGTGGTTTTGGCGAGTAGAGCAGGTGGTTGTGGCATGCTCTGCAGGTGCTTCCGGTGTCATTGGCATGTGGTTCCGGCATTTCTGAGAGGTGGTTCCGGCATGCCCGGAAGGTGGTTCCGGAGTGTCATCCTAGTGGTTCTGGAGACAGGCCGGCAGGTGATTCCGAAGAGTTCACCAAATGGTTGTGGCGTAGCCGGCAGGTGATTTGGCGTGTCCAGCAGGTGGTTTTGGCGAGTCGAGCAGGTGGTTCTGGCGTGGTCGGCAGGTGCTTCCGGTGTCATTGGCATGTGGTTCCGGCATGTCTGAGAGGTGGTTCCGGCATGCCCGGCAGGTGGTTCCGGAGTGTCTGCCGAGTGGTTCTGGAGCCAGGCCGGCAGGTGATTCCGAAGAGTTCACCAAATGGTTGTGGCGTAGCCGGCAGGTGATTTTGGCGTGTCAGGAAGTTGGTTCCGGCAAGTTGAGCAGGTGGATCAGGCGTGCTCGCCAGGGGGTTCAGGCGCGTCTTGCAGGTGGTTTCGGTCTGTTCAGGGAGTGGTCCCGGCATCTCAGGCACATGGTTCTGGCACGTCTTAGAGGTGGTTGCGGCCGGCCGGAGAGGTGTTTCCGGAGTGTCCGAAAAGTGGTTCCGGCGTAGCTGAAAGGTGATGTTGGCGTGACCGGCAGGTGGTTCCAGCCAGCCCGGCAGGTGATTCCGGAGTGTCTGCCGTGTGGTTCTGGCGTAGCTGGCAGGTGATTTTGGCGTGTCCAGCATGTGGTTCCGGCGAGCTCGGCAGGTGGTACCAGCATGTCCGGTACATGGTTCTGGCACGTCTGAGAGATGGTTCCATCATGCCCGGCAGGTGATTCCGGAGTGTCCGTCATGTGGTTCTGGCACCTCTGAGAGGTGGTTCCAGCATGCCCGGCAGGTGATTCCGCAGTGTCCAGCATGTGGTTCTGGCACCTCTGAGAGGTGGTTCCGGCATGCCCGGCTGGTGGTTCCGGAGTGTCTGCCGAGTCGTTCTGGCGTAGCCGGCAGGTGATTTTGGTGTGTCCAGCAGGTGATTTTGGCGAGTCGAGCAGGTGGTTCTGGCGTGCTCGGCAGGTGCTTCCGGTGTCATTGGCATGTGGTTCCGGCATGTCTGAGAGGTGGTTCCGCCATGCCCGGCAGGTGATTCCGGAGTGTTCGCCAAGTGGTTCTGGCGTAGCCAGCAGGTGATTTTGCATGTCCGGCAATGGTTCCGGCGAGTCGAGCCGGTGGTTCCGGCATGTCCGGCAGGTGGTTCCAGCATGCCCGGCAGGTGATTCCGGAGTGTCTGCCGTGTGGTTCTGGCGTAGCTGGCAGGTGACTTTGGCGTGTCCAGCATGTGGTTCCGGCGAGCTCGGCATGTGGTACCAGCATGTCCGGAACATGGTTCTGGCACGTCTGAGAGATGGTTCCGTCATGCCAGGCAGGTGATTCCGGAGTGTCCGGCATGTGGTTCTGGCACCTCTGAGAGGTGGTTCCGTCATGCCTGGCAGGTGATTCCGGAGTGTTCGCCAAGTGGTTCTGGCGTAGCCGGCAGGTGATTTTGCATGTCCGGCAATGGTTCCGGCGAATCAAGCCGGTGGTTCCGGCATGTCCGGCAGTTGGTTCCGGCATGCCCGGCAGGTGATTCCGGAGTGTCCGGCATGTGGTTCTGGCACCTCTGAGAGGTGGTTCCGGCATGCCCGGCAGGTGATACCGGAGTCTCCAGCATTTGTTTCTGGCATCTCTGAGAGGTGGTTCCGGAATGCCTCGCATGTGATTCCCGAGTGTCTGCCGAGTGGTTCTGGCATAGCCGGCATGTGATTTTGGCGTGTCCGGCAGGTGGTTCCGGCATGCCCGGCAGGTGATACCGGAGTCTCAGGCTCATGGTTCTGGCACGTCTGATAGGTCGTTCCGGCCGGCCCGACAGGTGTTTCCCTGGTGTCCGCCAATTGGTTCTGGCATAGCTGGCAGGTGATGTTGGCGTGACCGGCAGGTGGTTCCAGCCAGCCCGGCCGGTGATTCCGGAGTGTCTGCCGTGTGGTTCTGGCGTAGCTGGCAGGTGACTTTGGCGTGTCCAGCAGGTGGTTCCGGCGAGCTCGGCAGGTGGTACCAGCGTGTCCGGAACATGGTTCTGGCACGTCTGAGAGATGGTTCCGGCATGCCCGGCAGGTGATTCCGGAGTGTCCGGCATGTGGTTCTGGCACCTATGAGAGGTGGTTCCGGCATACTCTGCAGGTGGTACCGGCATGTCCGGAACATGGTTCTGCCAAGTCTGAGAGGTGGTTCCGGAATGCCCGACGGGTGATTCCGGAGTGTTCGCCAAGTGGTTCTGGCGTAGCCGGCAGGTCATTTGGCATGTCCGGCGGTGATTCCGGCGAGTCGAGCCGGTGGTTCCGGTCTGTCCGGCAGGTGGTTCTGGCGTGACCGGCACGAGGTTCTGGCACGTCTGAGAGTTGGTTCCGGCATGCCCGACAGGTGATTCCGGAGTGTCCGCCACGTGGTTCTGGCGTACCCGGCAGGTGATTTTGGCATGTCCGACAGGTGTTTCATGCGAGTCGAGCATGTGGCTCAGGCATGCTCAGCTGGTGCTTCCGGCGTCTCTGGCACGTGGTTCTTGTGTGTCTGAGAGCTGGTTTTGGCATGTCCGGCAGATGATTCCGGAGTGTCCACCAAGTGGTTCTGGTATACCTGGCAGGTGAATTTGGCGTGTCAGGAAGGTGGTTCCGGGTAGTTGAGCTGGTGGATCAGGCGTGCTCGCCAGGGGGTTCAGGTGGGTCTGGCAGGTGGTTTCGAGCTGTTCGGGGTGTGGTTCCGGCATCTCAGGCACATGGTTCTGGCACGTCTGAGAGGTGGTTCCGGCCGGCCCGACAGGTGTTTCCGGAGTGTCCGCCAAGTGGTTCTGGCGTAGCTGAAAGGTGATGTTGGCGTGACCGTCTGGTGGTTCCAGCCAGCCCGGCAGGTGATTGCTGAGTGTCTGCCGAGTGGTTCTGGCGTGCTCGGCAGGTGCTTCCAGTGTCATTGGCATGTGGTTCCGGCATGTCTGAGAGGTGGTTAGGCCATGCCCGGCAGGTGATTCCGGAGTGTTCGCCAAGTGGTTCTGGCGTAGCCGGCAGGTGATTTTGCATGTCCGGCAATGGTTCTGGCGAGTCGAGCCGGTGGTTCCGGCATGTCCGGCAGGTGGTTCCGGCATGCCCGGCAGGTGATTCCGGAGTGTCCGGCATGTGGTTCTGGCACCTCTGAGAGGTGGTTCCGGCATGCCCGGCAGGTGATACCGGAGTGTCTGCCGAGTGGTTCTGTCACCTCTGAGAGGTGGTTCCGGCCGGCCGGAGAGGTGTTTCCGGAGTGTCCGCCAAGTTGTTCTGGCGTAGCTGAAAGGTGATGTTGGCGTGTCCAGCAGGTGGTTCCGGCGAGCTCGGCAGGTGGTACCAGCGTGTCCTGAACATGGTTCTGGCACGTCTGAGACATGGTTCCGGCATGCCCGGCAGGTGATTCCGGAGTGTCCGGCATGTGGTTCTGGCACCTCTGAGAGGTGGTTCCGGCATGCCCGGCAGGTGATTCCGGAGTGTCCAGCATGTGGTTCTGGCACCTCTGAGAGGTGGTTCCAGCATGCCCGGCATGTGATACCGGAGTGTCCAGCATTTGGTTCTGGCACCTCTGAGAGGTGGTTCCGGAATGCCTGGCATGTGATTCCGGAGTGTCTGCCGAGTGGTTCTGGCATAGCCGGCAGGTGATTTTGGCGTGTCCAGCAGGTGGTTCCGGCGAGCTCGGCAGGTGTTTCCGGCATGTCCGAAACATGGTTCTGGCATGTCTGAGAGATGGTTCCGGCATTCCCGGCAGGTGATTCCGGAGTGTCCGGCATGTGGTTCTGGCACCTCTGAGCCGTGGAACCGGCATGCCCGGCAGTTGGTTACGGAGTGTCTGCCGAGTGGTTCTGGAGTAGCCGGCAGGTGATTCTGGCGTATCCAGCAGGTGGTTCTGGGGAGTTGATCAGGTGGTTCCGGCATACTCGGCAGGTGGTACCGGCGTGTCCGGAACTTGGTTCTGGCAAGTCTGAGAGGTGGTTCCGGCATGCCCGACAGGTGATTCCGGAGTGTTCGCCAAGTGGTTCTGGCGTAGCCGGCTGGTCATTTTGCATGTCCGGTGGTGGATCCGGCGAGTCGAGCCGGTGGTTCCGGCGTGTCCAGCAGGTGTTTCCGATCTGTCCGTCAGGTGGTTCTGGCGTGACCGGCACGAGGTTCAGGCACGTCTGAGAGTTGGTTCCGGCATTCCCGGCAGGTGGTTCCGGAGTGTTCCCCAAGTGGTTCTGGAGTAGCCAGCAGGTGATTTTTCATGTCCTGCAATGGTTCTGGCGAGTCGAGCCGGTGGTTCCGGCATGTCCGGCAGGTTGTTCCGGCATGCCCGGCAGGTGATTCCGGAGTGTCTGGCATGTGGTTCTGGCACCTCTGAGAGGTGGTTCCGGCATGCCCGGCAGGTGATAGCGGAGTGTCTGGCATTTGGTTCTGGCACCTCTGAGAGGTGGTTCCGGGATGCCTGGCATGTGATTCCGGAGTGTCTGCCGAGTGTTTCTGGCGTGTCCAGCAGGTGTTTCCGGTCTGTCCGGCAGGTGGTTGTGGCGTGTCCGGCACGAGGTTCTGGCACGTCTGAGAGTTGGTTCCGGCATGCCCGACAGGTGATTCCGGAGTGTCCACCACGTGGTTCTGGCGTACCCGGCAGGTGATTTTGGCGTGTCTGGCAGGTGTTTCTTGCAAGTCGAGCATTTGGCTCAGGCATGATCAGCAGGTGCTTCCGGCGTGTCTGGCACGTGGTTCTGGTGTGTCTGAGAGCTGGTTCTGGCATGTCCGGCAGATGATTCTGGAGTGTCCACCAAGTGGTTGTGGCATACCCGGCAGGTGATTTTAGCGTGTCAGGTAGGTGGATCCACCGAGTCGAGTAGGTGGTTCCGGCGTGCTCGGCAGGTGGTTCAGGCGGGTCTGGCAGGTGGTTTCGGTCTGTTCGGGGAGTCGTTCCGGCATCTCAGGCACATGGTTCTGGCACGTCTGATAGGTGGTTCCGGCCGGCCCGACAGGTGTTTCCGGAATGTCCGCCAAGTGGTTCTGGCGTAGCTGAAAGGTGATGTTGGCGTGACCGGCAGGTGGTTCCAGCCAGCCCGGCAGGTGATTCCGAAGTGTTCACCAAATGGTTGTGGCGTAGCCGGCAGGTGATTTTGGCGTGTCCAGCAGGTGGTTTTGGCGAGTCGAGCAGGTGGTTCTGGCGTGCTCAACAGGTGCTTCCGGTGTCATTGCCATGTGGTTCCGGCATGTCTGAGAGGTGGTTCCGCCATGCCCGGCAGGTGATTCCGGAGTGTTCGCCAAGTGGTTCTGGCATAGCCGGCAGGTGATTTTGCATGTCCGGCAATGGTTCCGGCGAGTCGAGCCTGTGGTTCCGGCATGTCCGGCAGGTGATTCCGGAGTGTCCGGCATGTGGTTCTGGCACCTCTGAGAGGTGGTTCCGGCATGCCCGGCAGGTGATACCGGAGTGTCTGCCGAGTGGTTCTGGCACCACTGAGAGGTGGTTCCGGCATGCCCAGCAGGTGATTCCGGATTCTCCAGCATGTGGTTCTGGCACCTCTGTGAGTTGGTTCCGGCATGCCCGGCAGGTGATACCGGAGTGTCTGCCGAGTGGTTCTGGCACCTCTGAGAGGTGGTTCCGGCCGGCCGGAGAGGTGATTCCGGAGTGTTCGCCAAGTGGTTCTGGCTTAGCCAGCAGGTGATTTTCCATGTCCGTTAATGGTTCCGGCGAGTCGAGCCGGTGGTTCCGGCATAGCCGGCAGTTGATTTTGGTGTGTCCACTAGGTGGTTCTGGGGAGTGGATCAGGTGGTTCCGGCATACTCGGCAGGTGGTACCGGCGTGTCCGGAACTTGGTTCTCACAAGTCTGAGAGGTGGTTCCGCCATGTCCGGCATGTGGTTCCGGCATGCCCCGCAGGTGATTCCGGAGTGTCCGGCATGTGGTTCTGGCACCTCTGAGAGGTGGTTCCGGCATGCCCGACAGGTGATTCCGGAGTGTTCGCCAATTGGTTCTGGCGTAGCCGGCAGGTCACTTTGCATGTCTGGCTGTGGTTCCGGCGAGTCGAGCCGGTGGTTCCGGCATAGCCGGCAGTGGATTTTGGCGTGTCCACTAGGTGCTTCTGGGGAGTGGATCAGCTGGTTCCGGCATACTCGGCAGGTGGTACCGGCGTGTCCAGAACATGGTTCTGGCAAGTCTGAGAGGTGGTTCCGGCACGCCCGACAGGTGATTCCGGAGCGTCCGCCAAGTGTTTCTGGCGTACCCGGCAGGTGATTTTGGCATGTCCGACAGGTGTTTCTTGCGAGTCGAGCAGGTGGCTCAGGCATGCTCAGCTGGTGCTTCCGGCGTCTCTGGCACGTGGTTCTTGTGTGTCTGAGAGCTGGTTTTGGCATGTCCGGCAGATGATTCCGGAGTGTCCACCAAGTGGTTCTGGTATACCTGGCAGGTGAATTTGGCGTGTCAGGAAGGTGGTTCCGGGTAGTTGAGCTGGTGGATCAGGCGTGCTCGCCAGGGGGTTCAGGTGGGTCTGGCAGGTGGTTTCGAGCTGTTCGGGGTGTGGTTCCGGCATCTCAGGCACATGGTTCTGGCACGTCTGAGAGGTGGTTCCGGCCGGCCCGACAGGTGTTTCCGGAGTGTCCGCCAAGTGGTTCTGGCGTAGCTGAAAGGTGATGTTGGCGTGACCGGCTGGTGGTTCCAGCCAGCCCGGCAGGTGATTGCTGAGTGTCTGCCGAGTGGTTCTGGCGTGCTCGGCAGGTGCTTCCAGTGTCATTGGCATGTGGTTCCGGCATGTCTGAGAGGTGGTTAGGCCATGCCCGGCAGGTGATTCCGGAGTGTTCGCCAAGTGGTTCTGGCGTAGCCGGCAGGTGATTTTGCATGTCCGGCAATGGTTCTGGCGAGTCGAGCCGGTGGTTCCGGCATGTCCGGCAGGTGGTTCCGGCATGCCCGGCAGGTGATTCCGGAGTGTCCGGATGTGGTTCTGGCACCTCTGAGAGGTGGTTCCGGCATGCCCGGCAGGTGATACCGGAGTGTCTGCCGAGTGGTTCTGTCACCTCTGAGAGGTGGTTCCGGCCGGCCGGAGAGGTGTTTCCGGAGTGTCCGCCAAGTTGTTCTGGCGTAGCTGAAAGGTGATGTTGGCGTGTCCAGCAGGTGGTTCCGGCGAGCTCTGCAGGTGGTACCAGCGTGTCCTGAACATGGTTCTGGCACGTCTGAGACATGGTTCCGGCATGCCCGGCAGGTGATTCCGGAGTGTCCAGCATGTGGTTCTGGCACCTCTGAGAGGTGGTTCCAGCATGCCCGGCATGTGATACCGGAGTGTCCAGCATTTGGTTCTGGCACCTCTGAGAGGTGGTTCCGGAATGCCTGGCATGTGATTCCGGAGTGTCTGCCGAGTGGTTCTGGCGTGCTCGGCAGGTGCTTCCAGTGTCATTGGCATGTGGTTCCGGCATGTCTGAGAGGTGGTTAGGCCATGCCCGGCAGGTGATTCCGGAGTGTCCGCCACGTGGTTCTGGCGTAGCTGGCAGGTGATTATGGTGTGTCCAGCGGGTGGTTTTGGCGAGTCGAGCAGGTGGTTCTGGCGTGCTCGGCAGGTGCTTCCGGTGTCATTGGCATGTGGTTCCGGCATGTCTGAGAGGTGGTTCCGGCATGCCAGGCAGGTGGTTCCGGAGTGTCTGTCGAGTTGTTCTGGAGCCAGCCCGGCAGGTGATTCCGAAGAGTTCACCAAATGGTTGTGGCATAGCCGGCAGGTGATTTTGGCATGTCAGGAAGGTGGTTCCGGCTAGTTGAGCAGGTGGATCAGGCGTGCTCGCCAGGGGGTTAAGGCGGGTCTTGCAGGTGGTTTTGGTGTGTTCGGGGAGTTGTTCCGGCATCTCAGGCACATGGTTCTGGCACGTCTGAGAGGCGGTTCCGGACGGCCGAAGAGGTGTTTCCGGAGTGTCCGCCAAGTGGTTCTGGCGTAGCTGAAAGGTGATGTTGGAGTGACCGGCAGGTGGTTCCAGCCAGCCCGGCAGGTGATTCCGGAGTGTCTGCCGACTGGTTCTGGCGTAGCCGGCAGGTGATTTGGGCGTGTCCAGCAGGTGGTTCGGGGGAGTGCATCTGGTGGTTCCGGCATACTCGGCAGGTGGTACCGGAGTGTCCAGAACATGGTTCTGGCAAGTCTGAGAGGTGGTTCCGGCATGCCCGACAGGTGATTCCGGAGTGTTCGCCAAGTGGTTCTGGCGTAGCCGGCAGGTCATTTTGCATGTCCGGCGGTGGTTCCGGCGAGTCGAGCCGGTGGTTCCGGCGTATCCAGCAGTTGTTTCCGGTCTGTCCGGCAGGTGGTTCTGGCGTGACCGGCACGAGGTTCTGGCACGTTTGAGAGTTGGTTCCGGCATGCCCGACAGGTGATTCCGGAGTGTCCGCCACGTGGTTCTGGTGTACCCGGCAGGTGATTTTGGCGTGTCTGGCAGGTGTTTCTTGCAAGTCGAGCATTTGGGTCAGGCATGCTCAGCAGGTGCTTCCGGCGTGTCTGGCACGTGGTTCTGGTGTGTGTGAGAGCTGGTTCTGGCATGTCCGGCAGATGATTCCTTAGTGTCCACCAAGTGGTTGTGGCATACCCGGCAGGTGATTTTAGCGTGTCAGGTAGGTGGTTCCGGTGAGTCGAGTAGGTGGTTCCGGCGTGCTCGGCAGGTGCTTCAGGCGTGTTCGGCAGATGGTTCCGGCATGCCCGGCAGGTGATTCCGGAGTGTCCGGCATGTGGTTCTGGCACCGCTGAGAGGTGGTTCCGGCATGCACGGCCTGTGATACCGGAGTCTCCGGCATTTGGTTCTGGCACCTCTGAGAGCTGGTTCCGGAATGCCTGGCATGTGATTCCGGAGTTTCTGCCGAGTGGTTCTGGCGTAGCCGGCAGGTGATTTTGGCGTGTCCAGCAGGTGGTTTTGGTGAGTCGAGCAGGTGGTTCTGGCGTGCTCGGCAGGTGCTTCCGGTGTCATTGGCATCTGGTTCCGGCATGTCTGAGAGGTGGTTCCGCCATGCCCGGCAGGTGATTCCTGAGTGTTCGCCAAGTGGTTCTGGCGTAGCCGGCAGGTGATTTTGCATGTCCGGCAATGGTTCCGGCGAGTCGAGCCGGTGGTTCCGGCATGTCCGGCAGGTGGTTCCGATATGCCCGGCAGGTGATTGCGGAGTGTCCGGCATGGGGTTCTGGCACCTCTGAGAGGTGGTTCCGGCATGCCCGGCAGGTGATACCAGAGTGTTCGCCAAGTGGTTCTGGCGTGGCCGGCAGGTGATTTTGCATGTCCGGCTAGGTTCCAGCGAGTCGAGCCGGTGGTTCCAGAATGTCCGGCAGGTGGTTCCGGCATGTCCGGCAGGTGGTTCCGGCATGTCCAGCACGTGGTTCCAGCATGCCCAGCAGGTGATTCCGGAGTGTCCGGCATGTGGTTCTGGCACCTCTGAGAGGTGGTTCCGGAATGCCTGGCATGTGATTCCCAAGTGTCTGCTGAGTGGTTCTGGCGTAGCCGGCAGGTGATTTTGGCGTGTCCAGCAGGTGGTTCCGGCGAGCTCGGCAGGTGGTTCCGGCATGTGCGGAACCTGGTTCTGGCAAGTCTGAGAGGTGGTTCCGGCATGCCCGGCAGGTGGTTCCGGAGTGTCTGCCGAGTGGTTCTGGCGTAGCCGGCAGGTGATTTTGGCGAGTCCAGCAGGTGGTTTTGGCGAGTCGAGCAGGTGGTTCTGGCGTGCTCGGCAGGTGCTTCCGGTGTCATTGGCATGTGGTTCCGGCATGTCTGAGAGGTGGTTCCGGCATTCCTGTCAGGTGGTTCCGGAGTGTCTGCCGAGTGCTCTGGAGCCAGGCCGGCAGGTGATTCCGAAGTGTTCACCAAATGGTTGTGGCGTAGCCGGCAGGTGATTTTGGCGTGTCCAGCAGGTGGTTTCGGCAAGTTGAGCAGGTGGATCAGGCGTGCTCGCCAGGGGGTTCAGGCGCGTCTGGCAGGTGGTTTCGGTCTGTTCGGGGAGTGGTTCCGGGATCTCAGGCACATGGTTCTGGCATGTCTGAGAGGTGTTTCCGGCCGGCCGGAGAGGTGTTTCCAGAGTGTCCGCCAAGTGGTTCTGGCGTAGCTGAAAGGTGATGTTGGCATGACCGGCAGGTGGTTCCAGCCAGCCCGGCAGGTGATTCCGGAGTGTCTGCGGTGTGGTTCTGGCGTAGCTGGCAGGTGATTTTGGCGTGTCCTGCATGTGGTTCCGGCGAGCTCAGCAGGTGGTACCAGCATGTCCAGAACATGGTTCTGGCACGTCTGAGAGATGGTTCCGTCATGCCCGGCAGTTGATTCCGGAGTGTCCGGCATGTGGTTCTGGCACCTCTGAGAGGTGGTTCCGGCATGCCCGGCAGTTGATTCCGGAGTGTCCGGCATGTGGTTCTGGCACCTCTGAGAGGTGGTTCCGGCATGCCCGGCAGGTGGTTCCGGAGTGTCTGCCGAGTGGTTCTGGCGTAGCCGGCAGTTGATTTTGGCGTGTCCACTAGGTGGTTCTGGGGAGTGGATCAGCTGGTTCCGGCATACTCGGCAGGTGGTACCCGCGTTTCCAGAACATGGTTCTGGCAAGTCTGAGAGGAGGTTCCGGCACGCCCGACAGGTGATTCCGGAGGGTCCGCCAAGTGTTTCTGGCGTACCCAGCAGGTGATTTTGGCATGTCCGAGAGGTGTATCTTGCGAGTCGAGCAGGTGGCTCAGGCATGCTCAGCTGGTGCTTCCGGCGTCTCTGGCACGTGGTTCTGGTGTGTCTGAGAGCTGGTTCTGGCATGTCCGGCAGATGATTCCGGAGTGTCCACCATGTGGTTCTGGTACACCTGGCAGGTGATTTTGGCGTGTGAGGAAGTTGGTTCCGGCTAGTTGAGCAGGTGGATCAGGCGTGCTCGCCAGGGGGTTCAGGCGGGTCTGGCAGGTGGTTTCGGTCTGTTCGGGGAGTGGTTCCGGCATCTCAGGCACATGGTTCTGGCACGTCTGAGAGGTGGTTGCGGCCGGCCCGACTGGTGTTTCCGGAGTGTCCGCCAAGTGGTTCTGGCGTAGCTGAAAGGTGATGTTGGCGTGACCGGCAGGTGGTTCCAGCCAGCCCGGCAGGTGATTCCGGAGTGTCTGCCGAGTGGTTCTGGAGTAGCCGGGAGGTGATTTTGGCGTGTCCAGCAGGTGGTTCTGGCGAGCTCGGCAGGTGGTACCGGCGTGTCCGGAACATGGTTCTGGCACGTCTGAGAGATGGTTCCGGCATGCCCGGCAGGTGACTCCGGAGTGTCCGGCATGTGGTTCTGGCACCTCTGAGAGGTGGTTCCGGCCGGCCCGACAGGTGTTTCCATGGTGTCTGCCAAGTGGTTCTGGCATAACTGGCAGGTGATGTTGGCGTGACCGGCAGGTGGTTCCAGCAAGCCCGGCAGGTGATTCCGAAGAGTTCACCAAATGGTTGTGGCGTAGCCGGCAGGTGATTTTGGCGAGTCCAGCAGGTGGTTTTGGCGAGTCGAGCAGGTGGTTCTGGCGTGCTCGGCAGGTGCTTCCGGTGTCATTGGCATGTGGTTCCGGCATGTCTGAGAAGTGGTTCCGGCATTCCTGTCAGGTGGTTCCGGAGTGTCTGCCGAGTGCTCTGGAGCCAGGCCGGCAGGTGATTCCGAAGTGTTCACCAAATGGTTGTGGCGTAGCCGGCAGGTGGTTTTGGCGTGTCCAGCAGGTGGTTTCGGCAAGTTGAGCAGGTGGATCAGGCGTGCTCGCCATGGGGTTCAGGCGCGTCTGGCAGGTGGTTTCGGTCTGTTCGGGGAGTGGTTCCGGGATCTCAGGCACATGGTTCTGGCATGTCTGAGAGGTGTTTCCGGCCGGCCGGAGAGGTGTTTCCAGAGTGTCCGCCAAGTGGTTCTGGCGTAGCTGAAAGGTGATGTTGGCATGACCGGCAGGTGGTTCCAGCCAGCCCGGCAGGTGATTCCGGAGTGTCTGCCGTGTGGTTCTGGCGTAGCTGGCAGGTGATTTTGGCGTGTCCTGCATGTGGTTCCGGCGAGCTCAGCAGGTGGTACCAGCATGTCCAGAACATGGTTCTGGCACGTGTGAGAGATGGTTCCGTATGCCCGGCAGTTGATTCCGGAGTGTCCGGCATGTGGTTCTGGCACCTCTGAGAGGTGGTTCCGGCATGCCCGGCAGGTGATTCCGGAGTGTCCGGCATGTGGTTCTGGCACATCTGAGAGGTGGTTCCGGCATGCCCGGCAGGTGGTTCCGGAGTGTCTGCCGAGTGGTTCTGGCGTAGCCGGCAGGGGATTTTGGCGTGTCCAGCAGGTGGTTTTGGCGAGTCGAGCAGGTGTTTCTGGCATGCTCGGCAGGTGCTTCCGGTGTCATTGGCATGTGGTTCCGGCATGTCTGAGAGGTGGTTCCACCATGCCCGGCAGGTGATTCCGGAGTGTTCGCCAAATGGTTCTGGCGTAGCCGGCAGGTGATTTTGCATGTCCGGCAATGGTTCCGGCGAGTCGAGCCGCTGGTTCCGGCATGCCCGGCAGGTGATTCCGGAGTGTCCGGCATGTGGTTCTGGCACCTCTGAGAGGTGGTTCCGGCATGCCCGGCAGGTGATTCCGGAGTGTCCGGCATGTGGTTCTGGCACCTCTGAGAGGTGGTTCCGGCATGCCCGGCAGGTGATACCGGAGTGTCCGGCATTTGGTTCTCAAACCTCTGAGCGGTGGTTCCGGAATGCCTGGCATGTGATTCCCGAGTGTCTGCCGAGTGGTTCTGGCGTAGCCGGCAGGTGATTTTGGCGTGTCCAGCAGGTGGTTCCGGCGAGCTCGGCAGGTGGTTCCGGCATGTCCGGAATATC
>NW_027226691.1:0-27451 GCF_037783145.1 Equus przewalskii | reverse complement strand
GAGTGGAACCACCTGCCGGCTACGCCTGAACCACCTGCCGAGCACGACGGAACCACCTGCCGGACACGCCAAAATCACCTGCGGGCTACTCCACAACCACTTGGAGGACTCTCCGGGATGACCTGCCGGGCATGCTGGAACCACCTCTCAGACGCGCCAGAACCATGTGGCAGAGAGTCCGGAATCACCTGTTGGGCAAGTGGAACCACCTCTGAGACGTACCAGAACCAACTGCCGGACACGCCAAAATCACCTGCCGGCTATGCCAGAACCACTTGGCGGAGACTCCGGAATCACCTGCCGGGCATGCCAGCACAACCTCTCAGAAGTGCCAGAAGCACATGCCGGACAGGCTGGAACCATCTCCCGGACAGACTGGAACCACAGGAAACACTCGCCGGAACCACCTGCTTGACTCACCGGTCCCACCTGCAGGACACACCAAAATCACCTGCCCGCTACACCAGAACCACTTGGGGCACAAGCCGGAATCACGTGAAGGGCATGCCGGCACAACCTCACAGACGTGCCAGAACCTCCTGCCGGACACCTCAGAACCACCTGCCAGACAGACTGCAACCACCTGCCGGACACGCGGGAACCACCGGCTCGACCCGCCGGAACCCCTGCCAGACATGCAAAATCACCTGCCGGCTACGCCAGAACCACTTGGCAAGCACTCCAGAATCACCTGCCTGGCATGCCAGAACCACCTCTCACACGTTCCAGAAGCACGTGCCGGACATGCCTGAACGACCTATCGGACAGAACGGAACCACCTGCCAGACACGCCGGAACCACCTGCTGAACACGCCACAGCCACCTTCTCGACTCGCCGGATCCACCGGCCGGACAGGCCAATATCAACTGCTGGCTATGCCAGAACCACCTGGGGGACAGTCCGGAATCACCTGCCAGCCATGGCGGAACCACCACTCAGACGTACAAGTACCACGTGCCGGACAAGCTGGAAACACTTACTGGACAGACTGGAACCACCTGCCGGCCACGCCTGAACCACCTGCCGAGCACGATGGAACCACCTGCCGGACACGCCAAAATCACCTGCGGGGTACACCAGAACCACTTGGAGAACTCTCCGGGATGACCTGCCGGGCATGCTGGAACCACCTCTCAGACGTACCAGAAGCACGTGGCGGACAACACGGCACCACCTGCCGGACAGACCGCAACCACCTGCCGGACAGGCCGGAACCACCGGCTCGACCCGCCGGAACCACTGCCGGACATGCAAAATCACCTGCCAGCTACGCCAGAACCACTTGGCGAACACTCCGGAATCACCTGCCGGGCATGCCGGAACCACCTCTCAGACATGCCAGAACCACGTGCCAATGACCCCGGAAGCACCTGCCGAGCACGCCGGAACCACCTGCTCGACTCGCCAGAACCACCTGCCGGACACGCCAAAATCACCTGCCGGCTACGCCACAACCACTCGGCAGGCACTCCGGTATCAGCTGCCGGGCATGCCGGAACCACCTCTCAGAGGTGCCAGAACCACATGCCGGAGAGACTGGAAGCAACTGCCGAACTCGCCGGAAACACCTGCTGGACATGCCGGAACCACCTGCCTGACAGTCCAAAATCATATGCCGGCTATGCCAAAACCACTTGGTGGACACTCCAGAATCACCTGGAGGGCATGCCGGAACCACGTCATGGACAGAATGCAAACACCTGACGGACACGCCAGAACCACCTTCTCGACTCGCCAGAACCACCTGCCGGACACGCCAAAATCACCTGCCGGCTACGGCACAACCAGTTGGTGAACACTTCGGAATCACCTGCCGCGCTTGCCAGAACCACCTGCCGGTCACGCCAAAATCACCTGCCGGCTACGCTAGAACCACTCGGCAGAGACTCCGGAACCACCTCCAGGACAGACCGGAATCACCTGCCGGACACGCCGGGACCACCTGCTTGACTCGCCAGAACCACCTGCCGGACACGCCAAACTCACCAGCCGGCTACTTCACAACCACTTGTCGGACACTCCAGAATCACCTGCCGGGCATGTTGGAACCACCTCTCAGAGGTGCCACAACAACATGCTGGAGACTGCGGAAGCACCTGCTGAGAAGGCCGGAACCACCTGATCCACTCCCGAGGACCACCTGGTGGACACGCCAAAATCACCTGCTGGCTACGCCAGAACCACTCGGCAGACACTCCGGAATAAGCTGCCGGGCATGCCGGAACCACCTCTTAGACATGCCAGAAGGACGTGTCGGACACGCCGGAAACACCTACCAGACAGACCGGAACCACCTGCCAGACATCCGGGAACCACCTGCCGAGCACGCCGGAGCCGCCTGCTCGATAGGCCGAAACCACCTGCCAGACAGGCCAAAATCAACAGCTGGCTATGCCTGAACCACCTGGCGGACAGTCCAAAATCACCTGCCTGGCATGCAGGAACCACCTCTCAGACGTAACAGAACCACGTTCCGGACACGCTGGAACCACATCCTGGACAGACTGGAACCACCTGCCGAGCTCGCCGGAGCCACCTGCTCGACTGGCAGGACAATCGTGCCGGACACGCCAAAAGGGACTGCCGGCTACACCAGAACCACTTAACCGACACTCCAGAATCACCTGCCTGGCATGCCAGAACCACCTCTCAGACGTGCCAGAAGCACGTGCCGGACATGCCGGAACGACCTACGGGACAGACCGGAACCACCTGCCTGACATGCCCGAACCACCTGCCGAGCACGCCAGAGCCACCTGCTCCCATTGCCGGAACCACCTGCCAGACGGGCCAAAATCAACAGCTGGCTGTGCGAGAACCACCTGGGGGACAGTCCGGAATCACCTGCCAGCCATGGCGGAACCACCTCTCAGACGTACCAGAACCACGTGCCGGACAATCTGGAAACACGTACTGGACAGACTGGAACCACCTGCCGGCCACGCCTGAACCACCTGCCGAGCACGACGGAACCACCTGCCGGACACGCCAAAATCACCTGCCGGCTACGCCACAACCAGTTGGTGAACACTTCGGAATCACCTGCCGCGCTTGCCAGAACCACCTGCCGGTCACGCCAAAATCACCTGCCGGCTACGCCAGAACCACTCCTCAGAGACTCCGGAACCACTTCCAGGACAGACCGGAATCACCTGCCGGACACGCCGGAACCACCTGCTCGACTCGCCAGAACCACCTGCCGGACACGCCAAAATCACCTGCCGGCTACGCCAGAACCACTGGGCAGAGACTCCGGAACCACCTCCAGGACAGACCGGAATCACCTGCCGGACACGCCGGGACCACCTGCTTGACTCGCGAGAACCACCTGCCGGACACGCCAAAATCACCAGCCGGCTACTCCACAACCACTTGTCGGACACTCCAGAATCACCTGCCGGGCATGTTGGAACCACCTCTCAGAGGTGCCACAACAACATGCTGGAGACTGCGGAAGCACCTGCTGAGAAGGCCGGAAGTTCCTGATCCACTCCACAAAACCACCTGCTGGACACGCCAAAATCACCTGCCGGCTACGCCACAACCAGTTGGTGAACACTTCGGAATCAACTGCCGGGCTTGCTGGAAGCACCTGCCGGTCACGCCAATATCACCTGCCAGCTACGCCAGAACCGCTTGGCGGACACTCCGGAAACACCTGTCGGGCCTGCCAGAACCACATCTCAGACGTGCCAGAACCGTGTGCCCGAGATGCCGGAACCACACCCCGAACAGACTGAAACCACCTGCCAGACCCGCCTGAACCACCTGCCGAGCACACTGGAACCACCTGCTCGACTCGCCGGAACCACCTACCTGACACGCAAAAACCACCGGCCGGGTATGCCAGAACCACTTGGTGGTCACTCCGGAATCATCTGCCAGACATGCCAGAAGCAGCTCTCAGACACACCAGAACAACCTGCCAGAGACGCCAGAAGCACCTGCTGAGCATGCCTGAGCCACCTGCTCGACTTGCAAGAAACACCTGCCAGACACGCCAAAATCACCTGCCTGCTACACCAGAAGCACTTGGCAGACAAGCCAGAATCACGAGAAGGGCATGCCGTCACAATCTCTCAGACGTGCCAGAACCTCGTGCTGGACACCCCAGAACACCCTGCCGGACAGACCGGAACCACCTGCCGGACACGCCGGAACCACCGGCGCGACTCGCCGGAACCACCCCCGGACATGCAAAATCACCTGCCGGCTACGCCAGAAACACTTGGCGAACACTCCGGAATCACCTGCCGGGCATGTCGGAAGCACCTCTCAGACATGTCAGAACCACGTGCCAAGGACACCGGAAGCACCTGCCGAGCACGCCGGAACCACCTGCTCGACTCGCCAGAACCACCTTCCGCACACTCCAAAATCACCTGCCAGGTATGCCAGAACCACTTTTTGGACACTCCGAAATCATCTGCCGGACATGCCAGAACCAGCTCTCAGACACACCAGAACCACATGCCGGACACGCCGGAAGCACCTGCTGAGCATGCCTGAGCCACCTGCTCGACTCGCAAGAAACACCTGCCGGACATGCCAAAATCACCTGCCGAGTACGCCAGAACCACTTGGCGGACACTCCGGAATCACAGGTCGGGCGTGCCGGAACCACCTCTCAGACTTGCCAGAACCATGTTCCGGACACGCCGGTACCACCTGCCGAGTATGCCGGAACCACCTGATCCACTCCCGAGGACCACCTGCTGGACACGCCAAAATCACCTGCTGGCTACGCCAGAACCACTCGGCAGACACTCCGGAATAAGCTGCCGGGCATGCCGGAACCACCTCTTAGACATGCCAGAAGGACGTGTCGGACACGCCGGAAACACCTACCGGACAGACCGGAACCACCTGCCAGACATCCCGGAACCACCTGCCAAGCACGCCGGAGCCGCCTGCTCGATAGGCCGAAACCACCTGCCAGACAGGCCAAAATCAACAGCTGGCTATGCTAGAACCACCTGGCGGACAGTCCAAAATCACCTGCCTGGCATGCAGGAACCACCTCTCAGACGTAACAGAACCACGTTCCGGACACGCTGGAACCACATCCTGGACAGACTGGAACCACCTGCCGAGCTCGCCGGAACCACCTGCTCGACTGGCAGGACAATCGTGCCGGACACGCCAAAAGGAACTGCCGGCTACACCAGAACCACTTAACCGACACTCCAGAATCACCTGCCTGGCATGCCAGAACCACCTCTCAGACGTGCCAGAAGCACGTGCCGGACATGCCGGAATGACCTACGGGACAGACCGGAACCACCTGCCTGACATGCCCGAACCACCTGCCGAGCACGCCAGAGCCACCTGCTCCCCTTGCTGGAACCACCTGCCAGACAGGCCAAAATCAACAGCTGGCTGTGCGAGAACCACCTGGGGGACAGTCCGGAATCACCTGCCAGCCATGGCGGAACCACCTCTCAGACGTACCAGAACCACGTGCCGGACAATCTGGAAACACGTACTGGACAGACTGGAACCACCTGCCGGCCACGCCTGAACCACCTGCCGAGCACGACGGAACCACCTGCCGGACACGCCAAAATCACCTGCGGGCTACTCCACAACCACTTGGAGGACTCTCCGGGATGACCTGCCGGGCATGCTGGAACCACCTCTCAGACGCGCCAGAACCATGTGGCAGAGAGTCCGGAATCACCTGTTGGGCAAGTGGAACCACCTCTGAGACGTACCAGAACCAACTGCCGGACACGCCAAAATCACCTGCCGGCTACGCCAGAACCACTTGGCGGACACTCCGGAATCAGCTGCCAGGCATGCCAGCACAACCACTCAGAAGTGCCAGAAGCACGTGCCGGACAGGCTGGAACCATCTCCCGGACAGACTGGAACCACAGGAAACACTCGCCGGAACCACCTGCTTGACTCACCGGTCCCACCTGCAGGACACACCAAAATCACCTGCCCGCTACACCAGAACCACTTGGGGCACAAGCCGGAATCACGTGAAGGGCATGCCGGCACAACCTCACAGACGTGCCAGAACCTCCTGCCGGACACCTCAGAACCACCTGCCAGACAGACTGCAACCACCTGCCGGACACGCGGGAACCACCGGCTCGACCCGCCGGAACCACTGCCAGACATGCAAAATCACCTGCCGGCTACACCAGAACCACTTGGCAAACACTCCAGAATCACCTGCCTGGCATGCCAGAACCACCTCTCACACGTTCCAGAAGCACGTGCCGGACATGCCTGAACGACCTATCGGACAGAACGGAACCACCTGCCAGACACGCCGGAACCACCTGCTGAACACGCCACAGCCACCTGCTCGACTCGCCGGATCCACCGGCCGGACAGGCCAATATCAACTGCTGGCTATGCCAGAACCACCTGGGGGACAGTCCGGAATCACCTGCCAGCCATGGCGGAACCACCTCTCAGACGTACAAGAACCACGTGCCGGACAAGCTGGAAACACTTACTGGACAGACTGGAACCACCTGCCGGCCACGCCTGAACCACCTGCCGAGCACGATGGAACCACCTGCCGGACACGCCAAAATCACCTGCGGGGTACACCAGAACCACTTGGAGAACTCTCCGGGATGACCTGCCGGGCATGCTGGAACCACCTCTCAGACGTACCAGAAGCACGTGGCGGACACCCCAGCACCACCTGCCGGACAGACCGCAACCACCTGCCGGACAGGCCGGAACCACCGGCTCGACCCGCCAGAACCACCGCCGGACATGCAAAATCACCTGCCGGCTACGCCAGAACCACTTGGCGAACACTCCGGAATCACCTGCCGGGCATGCCGGAACCACCTCTCAGACATGCCAGAACCACGTGCCAATGACCCCGGAAGCACCTGCCGAGCACGCCGGAACCACCTGCTCGACTCGCCAGAACCACCTGCCGGACACGCCAAAATCACCTGCCGGCTACGCCACAACCTCTCGGCAGGCACTCCGGTATCAGCTGCCGGGCATGCCGGAACCACCTCTCAGAGGTGCCAGAACCACATGCCGGAGAGACTGGAAGCAACTGCCGAACTCGCCGGAAACACCTGCTGGACATGCCAGAACCACCTGCCTGACAGTCCAAAATCATATGCCGGCTATGCCAAAAACACTTGTTGGACACTCCAGAATCACCTGGAGGGCATGCCGGAACCACGTCATGGACAGACTGCAAACACCTGCCGGACACGCCAGAACCACCTTCTCAACTCGCCAGAACCACCTGCCGGACACGCCAAAATCACCTGCCGGCTACGCCACAACCAGTTGGTGAACACTTCGGAATCACCTGCCGCGCTTGCCAGAACCACCTGCCGGTCACGCCAAAATCACCTGCCGGCTACGCCAGAACCACTCGGCAGAGACTCCAGAACCACCTCCAGGACAGACCGGAATCACCTGCCGGACACGCCGGAACCACCTGCTCGACTCGCCAGAACCACCTGCCGGACACGCCAAAATGACCTGCCGGCTACGCCAGAACCACTGGGCAGAGACTCCGGAACCACCTCCAGGACAGACCGGAATCACCTGCCGGACACGCCGGGACCACCTGCTTGACTCGCGAGAACCACCTGCCGGACACGCCAAAATCACCAGCCGGCTACTCCACAACCACTTGTCGGACACTCCAGAATCACCTGCCGGGCATGTGGGAACCACCTCTCAGAGGTGCCACAACAACATGCTGGAGACTGCGGAAGCACCTGCTGAGAAGGCCGGAACCACCTGATCCACTCCCGAGGACCACCTGCTGGACACGCCAAAATCACCTGCTGGCTACGCCAGAACCACTCGGCAGACACTCCGGAATAACCTGCCGGGCATGCCGGAACCACGTCTTAGACATGCCAGAAGGACGTGTCGGACACGCCGGAAACACCTACCGGACAGACCGGAACCACCTGCCAGACATCCCGGAACCACTTGCCGAGCACGCTGGAGCCGCCTGCTCGATAGGCCGAAACCACCTGCCAGACAGGCCAAAATCAACAGCTGGCTATGCCTGAACCACGTGGCGGACAGTCCAAAATCACCTGCCTGGCATGCAGGAACCACCTCTCAGACGTAACAGAACCACGTTCCGGAAACGCTGGAACCAAATCCTGGACAGTCTGGAACCACCTGCCGAGCTCGCCGGAACCACCTGCTCGACTCGCCAGAACCACCTGCCGGACACGCCAAAATCACCTGTCGGCTACGCCACAACCACTCGGCAGGCACTCCGGTATCAGCTGCCGGGCATGCCGGAACCACCTGGTCCACTCCCGAGGACCACCTGCTGGACACACCAAAATCACCTGCTGGCTACGCCAGAACCACGCGGCAGACACTCCGGAATAACCTGCCGGGCATGCCGGAACCACCTCTTAGACATGCCAGAAGGACGTGTCGGACACGCCGGAAACACCTACCGGACAGACCGGAACCACCTGCCAGACATCCCGGAACCACCTGCTGAGCACGCCGGAGCCGCCTGCTCGATAGGCCGGAACCACCTGCCAGACAGGCCAAAATCACCAGCCGGCTACTCCACAACCACTTGTCGGACACTCCAGAATCACCTGCCGGGCATGTTGGAACCACCTCTCAGAGGTGCCACAACAACATGCTGGAGACTGCGGAAGCACCTGCTGAAAAGGCCGGAAGTTCCTGATCCACTCCACAGAACCACCTGCTGGACACGCCAAAATCACCTGCCGGCTACGCCACAACCAGTTGGTGAACACTTCGGAATCAACTGCCGGGCTTGCTGGAAGCACCTGCCGGTCACGCCAATATCACCTGCCAGCTACGCCAGAACCGCTTGGCGGACACTCCGGAAACACCTGTCGGGCCTGCCAGAACCACATCTCAGACGTGCCAGAACCATGTGCCCGAGATGCCGGAACCACACCCCGAACAGACTGAAACCACCTGCCAGACGCGCCTGAACCACCTGCCGAGCACACTGGAACCACCTGCTCGACTCGCCGGAACCACCTACCTGACACGCAAAAACCACCGGCCGGGTATGCCAGAACCACTTGGTGGTCACTCCGGAATCATCTGCCAGACATGCCAGAAGCAGCTCTCAGACACACCAGAACAACCTGCCGGAGACGCCAGAAGCACCTGCTGAGCATGCCTGAGCCACCTGCTCGACTCGCAGGAAACACCTGCCAGACGCGCCAAAATGACCTGCCTGCTACACCTGAAGCACTTGGCAGACAAGCCGGAATCACGTGAAGGGCCTGCCGTCACAATCTCTCAGACGTGCCAGAACCTCGTGCCGGACACCCCAGAACACCCTGCCGGACAGACCGGAACCACCTGCCGGACACGCCGGAACCACCGGCGCGACTCGCCGAAACCACCCCCGGACATGCAAAATCACCTGCCGGCTACGCCAGAAACACTTGGCGAACACACCGGAATCACCTGCCGGGCATGTCGGAAGCACCTCTCAGACATGTCAGAACCACGTGCCAAGGACACCGGAAGCACCTGCCGAGCACGCCGGAACCACCTGCTCGACTCGCCAGAACCACCTGCCGCACACGCCAAAATCACCTGCCAGGTATGCCAGAACCACTTTGTGGACACTCAGAAATCATCTGCTGGACATGCCAGAACCAGCTCTCAGACACACCAGAACCACATGCCGGACACGCCGGAAGCACCTGCTGAGCATGCCTGAGCCACCTGCTCGACTCGCAAGAAACACCTGCCGGACATGCCAAAATCACCTGCCGAGTACGCCAGAACCACTTGGCGGACACTCCGGAATCACAGGTCGGGCATGCCGGAACCACCTCTCAGACTTGCCAGAACCATGTTCCGGACACGCCGGTACCACCTGCCGAGTATGCCGGAACCACCTGATCCACTCCCGAGGACCACCTGCTGGACACGCCAAAATCACCCTCTGGCTACACCAGAACCACTCGGCAGACACTCCGGAATAACCTGCCTGGCATGCCGGAACCACCTCTTAGACATGCCAGAAGGACGTGTCAGACACGCCGGAAACACCTACCGGACAGTCCGGAACCACCTGCCAGACATCCCGGAACCACTTGCCGAGCACGCTGGAGCCGCCTGCTCGATAGGCCGGAACCACCTGCCAGACAGGCCAAAATCAACAGCTGGCTATGCTAGAACCACGTGGCGGACAGTCCAAAATCACCTGCCTGGCATGCAGGAACCACCTCTCAGACGTAACAGAACCACGTTCTGGACACGCTGGAACCACATCCTGGACAGACTGGAACCACCTGCCGAGCTCACCGGAACCACCTGCTCGACTGGCAGGACAATCGTGCCGGACACGCCAAAAGGAACTGCCGGCTACACCAGAGCCACTTAACCTACACTCCAGAATCACCTGCCTGGCATGCCAGAACCACCTCTCAGACGTGCCAGAAGCACGTGCCGGACATGCCGGGACGACCTACGGGACAGACCGGAACCACCTGCCTGACATGCCGGAACCACCTGCCGAGCACGCCAGAGCCACCTGCTCCCCTTGCCGGAACCACCTGCCAGACAGGCCAAAATCAACAGCTGGCTGTGCAAGAACCACCTGGGGGACAGTCCGGAATCACCTGCCAGCCATGGCGGAACCACCTCTCAGACGTACCAGAACCACGTGCCGGACAATCTGGAAACACGTACTGGACAGACTGGAACCACCTGCCGGCCACGCCTGAACCACCTGCCGAGCACGACGGAACCACCTGCCGGACACGCCAAAATCACCTGCGGGCTACTCCACAACCACTCGGAGGACTCTCTGGGATGACCTGCCGGGCATGCTGGAACCACCTCTCAGACGCGCCAGAACCATGTGGCAGAGAGTCCGGAATCACCTGTTGGGCATGTGGAACCACCTCTGATACGTACCAGAACCACCTGCCGGACACGCCAAAATCACCTGCCGTCTACGCCAGAACCACTTGGCGGAGACTCTGGAATCACCTGCCGGGCATGCCAGCACAACCTCTCAGAAGTGCCAGAAGCATGTGCCGGACAGGCCGGAACCATCTCCCGGACAGACTGGAACCACAGGAAACACTCGCCGGAACCACCTGCTTGACTCACCGGTCCCACCTGCAGGACACACCAAAATCACCTGACCGCTACACCAGAACCAATTGGGGCACAAGCCGGAATCACGTGAAGGGCATGCCGGCACCACCTCACAGAAGTGCCAGAACCTCCTGCCGGACACCTCAGAACCACCTGCCAGACAGACTGCAACCACCTGCCGGACACGCGGGAACCACCGGCTCGACCCGCCGGAACCACTGCCAGACATGCAAAATCACCTGCCGGCTACACCAGAACCACTTGGCAAACACTCCGGAATCACCTGCCGGGCATGCCGGAACCACCTCTCAGACATGCCAGAACCACGTGCCAATGACACCAGAAGCACCTGCCGAGCATGCCGGAACCACCTGCTCGACTCGCCAGAACCACCTGCCAGTCATGCAAAAATCACCTGCCGGCTTCGCCACAACCAGTTGGTGAACACTTCCCCATCACCTGCCGGGCTTGCTGGAACCACCTGCCGGTCATGTCAAAATCACCTGCCAACTACGCCAGAGCCACTAGTCGACACTGCGGAAACACCTGTCGGGCTGGCCAGAACTACATCTCAGACGTGCCAGAACCTTGTGCGTGTGATGCCGGAACCACACCCCGAACAGACGGAGACCACCTGCCAGACCCGCCTGAACCACCTCCCGAGCACGCCGGAGCCACCTGTTCGACTCACCGGAAGCACCTGCCGCACACGCCAAAATCAGATGCCAGGTATGCCAGAACCACTTTGTGGACACTCCGAAATCATCTGCCGGACATGCCAGAACCAGCTCTCAGACACACCAGAACCACATGCCGGACACGCCGGAAGCACCTGCTGAGCATGCCTGAGCCACCTGCTCGACTCGCAAGAAACACCTGCCGGTCACGCCAAAATCACCTGCCGAGTACGCCAGAACCACTTGGCGGACACTCCGGAATCACAGGTCGGGCATGCCGGAACCACCTCTCAGACTTGCCAGAACCATGTTCCGGACACGCCGGTACCACCTGCCGAGTATGCCGGAACCACCTGATCCACTCCCGAGGACCACCTGCTGGACCGCCAGAATCACCTGCTGGCTACGCCAGAACCACTCGGCAGACACTCCGGAATAACCTGCCGGGCATGCCGGAACCACCTCTTAGACATGCCAGAAGGACGTGTCGGACACGCCGGAAACACCTACCGGACAGACCGGAACCACCTGCCAGACATCCCGGAACCACTTGCCGAGCACGCCGGAGCCGCCTGCTCGATAGGCCGGAACCACCTGCCAGACAGACCAAAATCAACAGCTGGCTATGCTAGAACCACCTGGCGGACAGTCAAAAATCACCTGCCTGGCATGCAGGAACCACCTCTCAGACGTAACAGAACCACGTTCCGGACACGCTGGAACCACATCCTGGACAGACTGGAACCACCTGCCAAGCCCACCGGAACCACCTGCTCGACTGGCAGGACAATCGTGCCTGACACGCCAAAAGGAGCTGCCGGCTACACCAGAACCACTTAACCGACACTCCAGAATAACCTGCCGGGCATGCCGGAACCACCTCTTAGACATGCCTGAAGGACGTGTCGGACACGCCGGAAACACCTACCGGACAGACCGGAACCACCTGCCAGACATCCCGGAACCACTTGCCGAGGACGCCGGAGCCGACTGCTCGATAGGCCGGAACCACCTGCCAGACAGGCCAAAATCAACAGCTGGCTATGCGAGAACCATCTGGGGGACAGTCCGGAATCACCTGCCAGCCATGGCGGAACCACCTCTCAGACGTACCAGAACCACGTGCCGGACAATCTGGAAACACGTACTGGACAGACTGGAACCACCTGCCGGCCACGCCTGAACCACCTGCCGAGCACGACGGAACCACCTGCCGGACACGCCAAAATCACCTGCGGGCTACTCCACAACCACTTGGAGGACTCTCCGGGATGACCTGCCGGGCATGCTGGAACCACCTCTCAGACGCGCCAGAATCATGTGGCAGAGAGTCCAGAATCACCTGTTGGGCATGTGGAACCACCTCTGAGACGTACCAGAACCACCTGCCGGACACGCCAAAATCACCTGCCGGCTACGCCAGAACCACTTGGCGGACACTCCGGAATCACCTGCCGGGCATGCCAGCACAACCTCTCAGAAGTGCCAGAAGCACGTGCCGGACAGGCCGGAACCATATCCCGGACAGACTGGAACCACAGGAAACACTCGCCGGAACCACCTGCTTGACTCACCGGTCCCACCTGCAGGACACACCAAAATCACCTGCCCGCTACACCAGAACCACTTGGGGGACAAGCCGGAATCACGTGAAGGGCATGCCGGCACAACCTCACAGACGTGCCAGAACCTCCTGCCGGACACCTCAGAACCACCTGCCAGACAGACTGCAACCACCTGCCGGACACGCGGGAACCACAGGCTCGACCCGCCAGAACCCCTGCCAGACATGCAAAATCACCTGCCGGCTACACAAGAACCACTTGGCAAACACTCTGGAATCACCTGCTGGGCATGCCGGAACCACCTCTCAGACATGCCAGAACCACGTGCCAATGACCCCGGAAGCACCTGCCGAGCACGCCGGAACCACCTGCTCGACTCGCCAGAACCACCTGCCGGACACGCCAAAATCACCTGCCGGCTCCGCCACAACCACTCGGCAGGCACTCCGGTATCAGCTGCCGGGCATGCCGGAACCACCTCTCAGAGGTGCCAGAACCACATGCCGGGGAGACTGGAAACAACTGCCGAACTCGCCAGAAACACCTGCTGGACATGCCGGAACCACCTTCCTGACAGTCCAAAATCATATGCCGGCTATGCCAAAACCACTTGGTGGACACTGCAGAATCACCTGTAGGGCATGCCGGAACCACGTCATGGACAGACTGCAAACACCTGCCGGACACGGCAGAACCACCTTCTCGACTCGCCAGAACCACCTGCCGGACACGCCAAAATCACCTGCCGGCTACGCCACAACCAGTTGGTGAACACTTCGGAATCACCTGACGCGCTTGCCGGAACCACCTGCCGGTCATGCCAAAATCACCTGCCGGCTATGCCAGAACCACTCGGCAGAGACTCCGGAACCACCTCCAGGACAGACCAGAATGACCTGCCGGACACGCCAAAATCACCTGCCGGCTACGCCAGAACCACTCGGCAGAGACTCCGGAACCACCTCCAGGACAGACTGGAATCACCTGCCGGACACGCCGGGACCACCTACTTGACTCGCCAGAACCACCTGCCGGACACGCCAAAATCACCAGCCAGCTACTCCACAACCACTTGTCGGACACTCCAGAATCACCTGCCGTGCATGTTGGAACCACCTCTCAGAGGTGCCACAACAACATGCTGGAGACTGCGGAAGCACCTGCTGAGAAGGCCGGAAGTTCCTGATCCACTCCACAGAACCACCTGCTGGACACACCAAAATGACCTGCCGGCTACGCCACAACCAGTTGGTGAACACTTCGGAATCAACTGCCGGGCTTGCTGGAAGCACCTGCCGGTCACGCCAATATCACCTGCCAGCTACGCCAGAACCGCTTGGCGGACACTCCGGAAACACCTGTCGGGCCTGCCAGAACCACATCTCAGACGTGCCAGAACCATGTGCCCGAGATGCCGGAACCACACCCCGAACAGACTGAAACCACCTGCCAGACCCGCCTGAACCACCTGCTGATCACACTGGAACCACCTGCTCGAGTCACCGGAACCACCTACCTGAAACGCAAAAACCACCGGCCGGGTATGCCAGAACCACTTGGTGGTCACTCCGGAATCATCTGCCTGACATGCCAGAAGCAGCTCTCAGACACACCAGAACAACCTGCCGGAGACGCCAGAAGCACCTGCTGAGCATGCCTGAGCCACCTGCTCGACTCGCTAGAAACACCTGCCAGACACTCCAAAATCACCTGCCTGCTACACCAGAAGCTCTTGGCAGACAAGACGGAATCACGTGAAGGGCATGCAGTCACAATCTCTCAGACATGCCAGAACCTCGTGCCGGACACCTCAGAACACCCTGCCGGACAGACCGGAACCACCTGCCGGACACGCCGGAACCACCGGCGCGACTCGCCGGAACCACCCCCGGACATGCAAAATCACCTGCCGGCTACGCCAGAAACACTTGGCGAACACACCGGAATCACCTGCCGGGCATGTCGGAAGCACCTCTCAGACACGTCAGAACCACGTGCCAAGGACACCGGAAGCACCTGCCGAGCACGCCGGAACCACCTGCTCGACTCGCCAGAACCACCTGCCGCACACGCCAAAATCACCTGCCAGGTATGCCAGAACCACTTTGTGGACACTCCGAAATCATCTGCCGGACATGCCAGAACCAGCTCTCAGACACACCAGAACCACATGCCGGACACGCCGGAAGCACCTGCTGAGCATGCCTGAGCCACCTGCTCGACTCGCAAGAAACACCTGCCGGACACGCCAAAATCACCTGCCGAGTACGCCAGAACCACTTGGCGGACACTCCGGAATCACAGGTCGGGCATGCCGGAACCACCTCTGAGACTTGCCAGAACCATGTTCCGGACACGCCGGTACCACCTGCCGAGTATGCCGGAACCACCTGATCCACTCCCGAGGACCACCGGCTGGACATGGCAAAATCACCTGCTGGCTACGCCAGAACCACTCGGCAGACACTCCGGAATAAGCTGCCGGGCATGCCGGAACCACCTCTTAGACATGCCAGAAGGACGTGTCGGACACGCCGGAAACACCTACCGGACAGACCGGAGCCACCTGCCAGACATCCCGGAACCACCTGCCGAGCACGCCGGAGCCGCCTGCTCGATAGGCCGGAACCACCTGCCAGACAGGCCAAAATCAACAGCTGGCTATGCTAGAACCACCTGGCGGACAGTCCAAAATCACCTGCCTGGCATGCAGGAAGCACCTCTCAGACATAACAGAAAAACGTTCCGGACACGCTGGAACCACATCCTGGACAGACTGGAACCACCTGCCGAGCTCACCGGAACCACCTGCTCGAATGGCAGGAAAATCGTGCCGGACATGCCAAAGGGAACTGCCGGCTACACCAGAACCACTTAACCAACACTCCAGAATCACCTGCCTGGCATGCCGGGACCACCTCTCAGAGGTGCCAGAAGCACGTGCCGGCCATGCCGGAACGACCTACGGGACAGACCGGAACCACCTGCCTGACATGCCGGAACCACCTGCCGAGCACGCCAGAGCCACCTGCTCCCCTTGCCGGAACCACCTGCCAGACAGGCCAAAATCAACAGCTGGCTGTGCGAGAACCACCTGGGGGAAAGTCCGGAATCATCTGCCAGCCATGGCGGAACCACCTCTCAGACGTACCAGAACCACGTGCCGGACAATCTGGAAACACGTACTGGACAGACTGGAACCACCTGCCGGCCACGCCTGAACCACCTGCCGAGCACGACGGAACCACCTGCCGGACACGCCAAAATCACCTGCGGGCTACTCCACAACCACTTGGAGGACTCTCCGGGATGACCTGCCGGGCATGCTGGAACCACCTCTCAGACGCGCCAGAACCATGTGGCAGAGAGTCCGGAATCACCTTTTGGGCATGTGGAACCACCTCTGAGACGTACCAGAACCACCTGCCGGACACGCCAAAATCACCTGCCGGCTACGCCAGAACCACTTGGCGGACACTCCGGAATCAGCTGCCGGGCATGCCAGCACAACCTCTCAGAAGTGCCAGAAGCACGTGCCGGACAGGCCGGAACCATCTCCCGGACAGACTGGAACCACAGGAAACACTCGCCGGAACCACCTGATTGACTCACCGGTCCCACCTGCAGGACACACCAAAATCACCTGCCCGCTACACCAGAACCACTTGGGGCACAAGCCGGAATCACGTGAAGGGCATGCCGGCACAACCTCACAGACGTGCCAGAACCTCCTGCCGGACACCTCAGAACCACCTGCCAGACAGACTGCAACCACCTGCCGGACACGCGGGAACCACCGGCTCGACCCGCCGGAACCACTGCCAGACATGCAAAATCACCTGCCGGCTACACCAGAACCACTTGGCAAACACTCCGGAATCACCTGCCGGGCATGCCGGAACCACCTCTCAGACATCCAAGAACCACGTGCCAATGACACCAGAAGCACCTGCCGAGCATGCCGGAACCACCTGCTCGACTCGCCAGAACCACCTGCCAGTCATGCAAAAATCACCTGCCGGCTTCGCCACAACCAGTTGTTGAACACTACCCCATCACCTGCCGGGCTTGCTGGAACCACCTGCCGGTCATGTCAAAATAACCTGCCAACTACGCCAGAACCACTTGTCGACACTGCGGAAACACCTGTCGGGCCGGCCAGAACTACATCTCAGACGTGCCAGAACCTTGTGCGTGTGATGCCGGAACCACACCCCGAACAGACGGAGACCACCTGCCAGACCCGCCTGAACCACCTCCCGAGCACGCCGGAGCCACCTCTTCGACTCACCGGAAGCACCTGCCGCACACGCCAAAATCAGATGCCAGGTATGCCAGAACCACTTTGTGGACACTCCGAAATCATCTGCCGGACATGCCAGAACCAGCTCTCAGACACACCAGAACCACATGCCGGACACGCCGGAAGCACCTGCTGAGCATGCCTGAGCCACCTGCTCGACTCGCAAGAAACACCTGCCGGACACGCCAAAATCACCTGCCGAGTACGCCAGAACCACTTGGCGGACACTCCGGAATCACAGGTCGGGCATGCCGGAACCACCTCTCAGACTTGCCAGAACCATGTTCCGGACACGCCGGTACCACCTGCCGAGTATGCCGGAACCACCTGATCCACTCCCGAGGACCACCTGCTGGACCGCCAAAATCACCTGCTGGCTACGCCAGAACCACTCGGCAGACACTCCGGAATAACCTGCCGGGCATGCCGGAACCACCTCTTAGACATGCCAGAAGGACGTGTCGGACACGCCGGAAACACCTACCGGACAGACCGGAACCACCTGCCAGACATCCCGGAACCACTTGCCGAGCACGCCGGAGCCGCCTGCTCGATAGGCCGGAACCACCTGCCAGACAGACCAAAATCAACAGCTGGCTATGCTAGAACCACCTGGCGGACAGTCAAAAATCACCTGCCTGGCATGCAGGAACCACCTCTCAGACGTAACAGAACCACGTTCCGGACACGCTGGAACCACATCCTGGACAGACTGGAACCACCTGCCAAGCCCACCGGAACCACCTGCTCGACTGGCAGGACAATCGTGCCTGACACGCCAAAAGGAGCTGCCGGCTACACCAGAACCACTTAACCGACACTCCAGAATAACCTGCCGGGCATGCCGGAACCACCTCTTAGACATGCCTGAAGGACGTGTCGGACACGCCGGAAACACCTACCGGACAGACCGGAACCACCTGCCAGACATCCCGGAACCACTTGCCGAGGACGCCGGAGCCGCCTGCTCGATAGGCCGGAACCACCTGCCAGACAGGCCAAAATCAACAGCTGGCTATGCGAGAACCATCTGGCGGACAGTCCGGAATCACCTGCCGGGCATGCAGGAACCACCTCTCAGATGTAACGGAACCACGAGCCGGACACGCTGGAACCACGTCCTGGACAGACTGGAACCACCTGCCGAGCACTCCTGAACCACCTGCTCGACTCGCACGACCCACGTGCTGGACACGCCAAAATGAACTTTCGGCTACACCAGAACCACTTACCCGACACTCCTGAATCACCTGCCTGGCATGCCAGAACCACCTCTCACACGTTCCAGAAGCACGTGCCGGACATGCCGGAACGACCGATCGGACAGAACGGAACCACCTGCCAGACACGCCGGAACCACCTGCTGAACACGCCACAGCCACCTGCTCGACTCGCCGGATCCACCGGCCGGACAGGCCAATATCAACTGCTGGCTATGCCAGAACCACCTGGGGGACAGTCCGGAATCACCTGCCAGCCATGGCGGAACCACCTCTCAGACGTACAAGAACCACGTGCCGGACAAGCTGGAAACACTTACTGGACAGACTGGAACCACCTGCCGGCCACGCCTGAACCACCTGCCGAGCACGATGGAACCACCTGCCGGACACGCCAAAATCACCTGCGGGGTACACCAGAACCACTTGGAGAACTCTCCGGGATGACCTGCCGGGCATGCTGGAACCACCTCTCAGACGTACCAGAAGCACGTGGCGGACACCCCAGCACCACCTGCCGGACAGACCGCAACCACCTGCCGGACACGCCGGAACCACCGGCTCGACCCGCCGGAACCACCGCCGGACATGCAAAATCACCTGCCGGCTACGCCAGAACCACTTGGCGAACACTCCGGAATCACCTGCCGGGCATGCCGGAACCACCTCTCAGACATGCCAGAACCACGTGCCAATGACCCCGGAAGCACCTGCCGAGCACGCCGGAACCACCTGCTCGACTCGCCAGAACCACCTGCCGGACACGCCAAAATCACCTGCCGGCTACGCCACAACCTCTCGGCAGGCACTCCGGTATCAGCTGTCGGGCATGCCGGAACCACCTCTCAGAGGTGCCAGAACCACATGCCGGAGAGACTGGAAGCAACTGCCGAACTCGCCGGAAACACCTGCTGGACATGCCGGAACCACCTGCCTGACAGTCCAAAATCATATGCCGGCTATGCCAAAACCACTTGGTGGACACTCCAGAATCACCTGGAGGGCATGCCGGAACCACGTCATGGACAGACTGCAAACACCTGCCAGACACGGCAGAACCACCTTCTCGACTCGCCAGAACCACCTGCCGCACACGCCAAAATCACCTGCCAGGTATGCCAGAACCACTTTGAGGACACTCCGAAATCATCTGCCGGACATGCCAGAACCAGCTCTCAGACACACCAGAACCACATGCCGGACACGCCGGAAGCACCTGCTGAGCATGCCTGAGCCACCTGCTCGACTCGCACGACCCACGTGCTGGACACGCCAAAATGAACTTTCGGCTACACCAGAACCACATACCCGACACTACAGAAACACCTGCCTGGCATGCCAGAACCACCTCTCACAAGTTCCAGAAGCACGTGCCGGACATGCCGGAACGACCTATCGGACAGAACGGAACCACCTGCCAGACACGCCGGAACCACCTGCTGCACACGCCACAGCCACCTGCTCGACTCGCCGGATCCACCGGCCGGACAGGCCAATATCAACTGCTGGCTATGCCAGAACCACCTGGGGGACAGTCCGGAATCACCTGCCAGCCATGGCGGAACCAACTCTCAGACGTACAAGAACCACGTGCCGGACAAGCTGGAAACACTCACTGGACAGACTGGAACCACCTGCCGGCCACGCCTGAACCACCTGCCGAGCACGATGGAACCACCTGCCGGACACGCCAAAATCACCTGCGGGGTACACCAGAACCACTTGGAGAACTCTCCGGGATGACCTGCCGGGCATGCTGGAACCACCTCTGAGACGTACCAGAAGCACGTGGCGGACACCCCAGCACCACCTGCCGGACAGACCGCAACCACCTGCCGGACAGGCCGGAACCACCAGCTCGACCCGCCGGAACCACCGCCGGACATGCAAAATCACCTGCCGGCTACGCCAGAACCACTTGGCGAACACTCCGGAATCACCTGCCGGGCATGCCGGAACCACCTCTCAGACATGCCAGAACCACGTGCCAATGACCCCGGAAGCACCTGCCGAGCACGCCGGAACCACCTGCTCGACTCGCCAGAACCACCTGCCGGACACGCCAAAATCACCTGCCGGCTACGCCACAACCACTCGGCAGGCACTCCGGTATCAGCTGCCGGGCATGCCGGAACCACCTCTCAGAGGTGCCAGAACCACATGCCGGAGAGACTGGAAGCAACTGCCGAACTCGCCGGAAACACCTGCTGGACATGCCGGAACCACCTGCCTGACAGTCCAAAATCATATGCCGGCTATGCCAAAACCACTTGGTGGACACTCCAGAATCACCTGGAGGGCATGCCGGAACCACGTCATGGACAGACTGCAAACACCTGCCGGACACGCCAGAACCACCTTCTCGACTCGCCAGAACCACCTGCCGGACACGCCAAAATCACCTGCCGGCTACGCCACAACCAGTTGGTGAACACTTCGGAATCACCTGCCGCGCTTGCCAGAACCACCTGCCGGTCACGCCAAAATCACCTGCCGGCTACGCCAGAACCACTCGGCAGAGACTCCGGAACCACCTCCAGGACAGACCGGAATCACCTGCCGGACACGCCGGAACCACCTGCTCGACTCGCCAGAACCACCTGCCGGACACGCCAAAATCACCTGCCGGCTACGCCAGAACCACTGGGCAGAGACTCCGGAACCACCTCCAGGACAGACCGGAATCACCTGCCGGACACGCCGGGACCACCTGCTTGACTCGCGAGAACCACCTGCCGGACACGCCAAAATCACCAGCCGGCTACTCCACAACCACTTGTCGGACACTCCAGAATCACCTGCCGGGCATGTTGGAACCACCTCTCAGAGGTGCCACAACAACATGCTGGAGACTGCGGAAGCACCTGCTGAGAAGGCCGGAAGTTCCTGATCCACTCCACAGAACCACCTGCTGGACACGCCAAAATCACCTGCCGGCTACGCCACAACCAGTTGGTGAACACTTCGGAATCAACTGCCGGGCTTGCTGGAAGCACCTGCCGGTCACGCCAATATCACCTGCCAGCTACGCCAGAACCGCTTGGCGGACACTCCGGAAACACCTGTCGGGCCTGCCAGAACCACATCTCAGACGTGCCAGAACCATGTGCCCGAGATGTCGGAACCACACCCCGAACAGACTGAAACCACCTGCCAGACGCGCCTGAACCACCTGCCGAGCACACTGGAACCACCTGCTCGACTCGCCGGAACCACCTACCTGACACGCAAAAACCACCGGCCGGGTATGCCAGAACCACTTGGTGGTCACTCCGGAATCATCTGCCAGACATGCCAGAAGCAGCTCTCAGACACACCAGAACAACCTGCCAGAGACGCCAGAAGCACCTGCTGAGCATGCCTGAGCCACCTGCTCGACTCGCAAGAAACACCTGCCAGACACGCCAAAATCACCTGCCTGCTACACCAGAAGCACTTGGCAGACAAGCCAGAATCACGAGAAGGGCATGCCGTCACAATCTCTCAGACGTGCCAGAACCTCGTGCTGGACACCCCAGAACACCCTGCCGGACAGACCGGAACCACCTGCCGGACACGCCGGAACCACCGGCGCGACTCGCCGGAACCACCCCCGGACATGCAAAATCACCTGCCGGCTACGCCAGAAACACTTGGCGAACACTCCGGAATCACCTGCCGGGCATGTCGGAAGCACCTCTCAGACATGTCAGAACCACGTGCCAAGGACACCGGAAGCACCTGCCGAGCACGCCGGAACCACCTGCTCGACTCGCCAGAACCACCTGCCGCACACGCCAAAATCACCTGCCAGGTATGCCAGAACCACTTTGTGGACACTCCGAAATCATCTGCCGGACATGCCAGAACCAGCTCTCAGACACACCAGAACCACATGCCGGACACGCCGGAAGCACCTGCTGAGCATGCCTGAGCCACCTGCTCGACTCGCAGGAAACACCTGCCGGACATGCCAAAATCACCTGCCGAGTACGCCAGAACCACTTGGCGGACACTCCGGAATCACAGGTCGGGCGTGCCGGAACCACCTCTCAGACTTGCCAGAACCATGTTCCGGACACGCCGGTACCACCTGCCGAGTATGCCGGAACCACCTGATCCACTCCCGAGGACCACCTGCTGGACACGCCAAAATCACCTGCTGGCTATGCCGGAACCACTCGGCAGACACTCCGGAATAAGCTGCCGGGCATGCCGGAACCACCTCTTAGACATGCCAGAAGGACGTGTCGGACACGCCGGAAACACCTACCGGACAGACCGGAACCACCTGCCAGACATCCCGGAACCACTTGCCGAGCACGCCAGAGCCGCCTGCTCGATAGGCCGGAACCACCTGCCAGACAGGCCAAAATCAACAGCTGGCTATGCTAGAACCACGTGGCGGACAGTCCAAAATCACCTGCCTGGCATGCAGGAACCACCTCTCAGACGTAACAGAACCACGTTCCGGACACGCTGGAACCACATCCTGGACAGACTGGAACCACCTGCCGAGCTCGCCGGAACCACCTGCTCGACTGGCAGGACAATCGTGCCGGACACGCCAAAAGGAACTGCCGGCTACACCAGAACCACTTAACCGACACTCCAGAATCACCTGCCTGGCATGCCAGAACCACCTCTCAGACGTGCCAGAAGCACGTGCCGGACATGCCGGAACGACCTACGGGACAGACCGGAACCACCTGCCTGACATGCCCGAACCACCTGCCGAGCACGCCAGAGCCACCTGCTCCCCTTGCCGGAACCACCTGCCAGACAGGCCAAAATCAACAGCTGGCTGTGCGAGAACCACCTGGGGGACAGTCCGGAATCACCTGCCAGCCATGGCGGAACCACCTCTCAGACGTACCAGAACCACGTGCCGGACAATCTGGAAACACGTACTGGACAGACTGGAACCACCTGCCGGCCACGCCTGAACCACCTGCCGAGCACGACGGAACCACCTGCTCGACTCGCACGACCCACGTGCTGGACACGCCAAAATGAACTTTCGGCTAGATCAGAACCACTTACCCGACACTCCAGAATCACCTGCCTGGCATGCCAGAACCACCTCTCACACGTTCCAGAAGCACGTGCCGGACATGCCGGAATGACCTATCAGACAGAACGGAACCACCTGCCAGACACGCCGGAACCACCTGCTGAACACGCCACAGCCACCTGCTCGACTCGCCGGATCCACCGGCCGGACAGGCCAATATCAACTGCTGGCTATGCCAGAACCACCTGGGGGACAGTCCGGAATCACCTGCCAGCCATGGCGGAACCACCTCTCACACGTACAAGAACCACGTGCCGGACAAGCTGGAAACACTTACTGGACAGACTGGAACCACCTGCCGGCCACGCCTGAACCACCTGCCGAGCACGATGGAACCACCTGCCGGACACGCCAAAATCACCTGCGGGGTACACCAGAACCACTTGGAGAACTCTCCGGGATGACCTGCCGGGCATGCTGGAACCACCTCTCAGACGTACCAGAAGCACGTGGCGGACACCCCAGCACCACCTGCCGGACAGACCGCAACCACCTGCCGGACAGGCCGGAACCACCGGCTCGACCCGCCGGAACCACCGCCGGACATGCAAAATCACCTGCCGGCTACGCCAGAACCACTTGGCGAACACTCCGGAATCACCTGCCGGGCATGCCGGAACCACCTCTCAGACATGCCAGAACCACGTGCCAATGACCCCGGAAGCACCTGCCGAGCACGCCGGAACCACCTGCTCGACTCGCCAGAACCACCTGCCGGACACGCCAAAATCACCTGCCGGCTACGCCACAACCACTCGGCAGGCACTCCGGTATCAGCTGCCGGGCATGCCGGAACCACCTCTCAGAGGTGCCAGAACCACATGCCGGAGAGACTGGAAGCAACTGCCGAACTCGCCGGAAACACCTGCTGGACATGCCGGAACCACCTGCCTGACAGTCCAAAATCATATGCCGGCTATGCCAAAACCACTTGGTGGACACTCCAGAATCACCTGGAGGGCATGCCGGAACCACGTCATGGACAGACTGCAAACACCTGCCGGACACGCCAGAACCACCTTCTCGACTCGCCAGAACCACCTGCCGGACACGCCAAAATCACCTGCCGGCTACGCCACAACCAGTTGGTGAACACTTCGGAATCACCTGCCGCGCTTGCCAGAACCACCTGCCGGTCACGCCAAAATCACCTGCCGGCTACGCCAGAACCACTCGGCAGAGACTCCGGAACCACCTCCAGGACAGACCGGAATCACCTGCCGGACACGCCGGAACCACCTGCTCGACTCGCCAGAGCCACCTGCCGGACACGCCAAAATCACCTGCCGGCTACGCCAGAACCACTGGGCAGAGACTCCGGAACCACCTCCAGGACAGACCGGAATCACCTGCCGGACACGCCGGGACCACCTGCTTGACTCGCGAGAACCACCTGCCGGACACGCCAAAATCACCAGCCGGCTACTCCACAACCACTTGTCGGACACTCCAGAATCACCTGCCGGGCATGTGGGAACCACCTCTCAGAGGTGCCACAACAACATGCTGGAGACTGCGGAAGCACCTGCTGAGAAGGCCGGAAGTTCCTGATCCACTCCACAGAACCACCTGCTGGACACGCCAAAATCACCTGCCGGCTACGCCACAACCAGTTGGTGAACACTTCGGAATCAACTGCCGGGCTTGCTGGAAGCACCTGCCGGTCATGCCAATATCACCTGCCAGCTACGCCAGAACCGCTTGGCGGACACTCCGGAAACACCTGTCGGGCCTGCCAGAACCACATCTCAGACGTGCCAGAACCATGTGCCCGAGATGCCGGAACCACACCCCGAACAGACTGAAACCACCTGCCAGACGCGCCTGAACCACCTGCCGAGCACACTGGAACCACCTGCTCGACTCGCCGGAACCACCTACCTGACACGCAAAAACCACCGGCCGGGTATGCCAGAACCACTTGGTGGTCACTCCGGAATCATCTGCCAGACATGCCAGAAGCAGCTCTCAGACACACCAGAACAACCTGCCAGAGACGCCAGAAGCACCTGCTGAGCATGCCTGAGCCACCTGCTCGACTCGCAAGAAACACCTGCCAGACACGCCAAAATCACCTGCCTGCTACACCAGAAGCACTTGGCAGACAAGCCAGAATCACGAGAAGGGCATGCCGTCACAATCTCTCAGACGTGCCAGAACCTCGTGCTGGACACCCCAGAACACCCTGCCGGACAGACCGGAACCACCTGCCGGACACGCCGGAACCACCGGCGCGACTCGCCGGAACCACCCCCGGACATGCAAAATCACCTGCCGGCTACGCCAGAAACACTTGGCGAACACTCCGGAATCACCTGCCGGGCATGTCGGAAGCACCTCTCAGACATGTCAGAACCACGTGCCAAGGACACCGGAAGCACCTGCCGAGCACGCCGGAACCACCTGCTCGACTCGCCAGAACCACCTGCCGCACACGCCAAAATCACCTGCCAGGTATGCCAGAACCACTTTTTGGACACTCCGAAATCATCTGCCGGACATGCCAGAACCAGCTCTCAGACACACCAGAACCACATGCCGGACACGCCGGAAGCACCTGCTGAGCATGCCTGAGCCACCTGCTCGACTCGCAAGAAACACCTGCCGGACATGCCAAAATCACCTGCCGAGTACGCCAGAACCACTTGGCGGACACTCCGGAATCACAGGTCGGGCGTGCCGGAACCACCTCTCAGACTTGCCAGAACCATGTTCCGGACACGCCGGTACCACCTGCCGAGTATGCCGGAACCACCTGATCCACTCCCGAGGACCACCTGCTGGACACGCCAAAATCACCTGCTGGCTATGCCGGAACCACTCGGCAGACACTCCGGAATAAGCTGCCGGGCATGCCGGAACCACCTCTTAGACATGCCAGAAGGACGTGTCGGACACGCCGGAAACACCTACCGGACAGACCGGAACCACCTGCCAGACATCCCGGAACCACATGCCGAGCACGCCGGAGCCGCCTGCTCGATAGGCCGGAACCACCTGCCAGACAGGCCAAAATCAACAGCTGGCTATGCTAGAACCACGTGGCGGACAGTCCAAAATCACCTGCCTGGCATGCAGGAACCACCTCTCAGACGTAACAGAACCACGTTCCGGACACGCTGGAACCACATCCTGGACAGACTGGAACCACCTGCCGAGCTCGCCGGAACCACCTGCTCGACTGGCAGGACAATCGTGCCGGACACGCCAAAAGGAACTGCCGGCTACACCAGAACCACTTAACCGACACTCCAGAATCACCTGCCTGGCATGCCAGAACCACCTCTCAGACGTGCCAGAAGCACGTGCCGGACATGCCGGAACGACCTACGGGACAGACCGGAACCACCTGCCTGACATGCCCGAACCACCTGCCGAGCACGCCAGAGCCACCTGCTCCCCTTGCCGGAACCACCTGCCAGACAGGCCAAAATCAACAGCTGGCTGTGCGAGAACCACCTGGGGGACAGTCCGGAATCACCTGCCAGCCATGGCGGAACCACCTCTCAGACGTACCAGAACCACGTGCCGGACAATCTGGAAACAC
>NW_027226690.1:0-18454 GCF_037783145.1 Equus przewalskii | reverse complement strand
ATGCAAAATCACCTGCCGGCTACCTGAGAAACACTTGGCGAACACACCGGAATACCTGCCGGGCATGCCGGAACCACCTCTCAGACATGCCAGAACCACGTGCCAATGACGCCGGAAGCACCTGCCGAGCACGCCGGAACCACCTGCTCGACTCGCCAGAACCACCTGCCGGACACGCCAAAATCACCTGTCGGCTACGCCACAACCACTCGGCAGGCACTCCGGTATCAGCTGCCGGGCATGCTCGGAACCACCTGGTCCACTCCCGAGGACCACCTGCTGGACACACCAAAATCACCTGCTGGCTACGCCAGAACCACAGTACGGCGGCAGACACTCCGGAATAACCTGCCGGGCATGCCGGAACCACCTCTTAAGACATGCCAGAAGGACGTGTCGGACACGCCGGAAACACCTACCGGACAGACCGGAACCACCTGCCAGACATCCCGGAACCACCTGCCGAGCACGCCGGAGCCGCCTGCTCGATAGGCCGGAACCACCTGCCAGACAGGCCAAAATCACCAGCCGGCTACTCCACAACCACTTGTCGGACACTCCAGAATCACCTGCCGGGCATGTTGGAACCACCTCTCAGAGGTGCCACAACAACATGCTGGAGACTGCGGAAGCACCTGCTGAAAAGGCCGGAAGTTCCTGCCACTCCACAGAACCACCTGCTGGACACGCCAAAATCACCTGCCGGCTACGCCACAACCAGTTGGTGAACACTTCGGAATCAACTGCCGGGCTTGCTGGAAGCACCTGCCGGTCACGCCAATATCACCTGCCAGCTACGCCAGAACCGCTTGGCGGACACTCCGGAAACACCTGTCGGGCCTGCCAGAACCACATCTCAGACGTGCCAGAACCATGTGCCCGAGATGCCGGAACCACACCCCGAACAGACTGAAACCACCTGCCAGACCCGCCTGAACCACCTGCCGAGCACACTGGAACCACCTGCTCGACTCGCCGGAACCACCTACCTGACACGCAAAAACCACCGGCCGGGTATGCCAGAACCACTTGGTGGTCACTCCGGAATCATCTGCCAGACATGCCAGAAGCAGCTCTCAGACACACCAGAAGCAACCTGCCGGAGACGCCAGAAGCACCTGCTGAGCATGCCTGAGCCACCTGCTCGACTCGCAGGAAACACCTGCCAGACGCGCCAAAATGACCTGCCTGCTACACCTGAAGCACTTGGCAGACAAGCCGGAATCACGTGAAGGGCCTGCCGTCACAATCTCTCAGACGTGCCAGAACCTCGTGCCGGACACCCCAGAACACCCTGCCGGACAGACCGGAACCACCTGCCGGACACGCCGGAACCACCGGCGCGACTCGCCGCAACCACCCCCGGACATGCAAAATCACCTGCCGGCTACGCCAGAAACACTTGGCGAACACACCGGAATCACCTGCCGGGCATGTCGGAACCACCTGCTCGACTCGCCAGAACCACCTGCCGCACACTCCAAAATCACCTGCCAGGTATGCCAGAACCACTTTTTGGACACTCCGAAATCATCTGCCGGACATGCCAGAACCAGCTCTCAGACACACCAGAACCACATGCCGGACACGCCGGAAGCACCTGCTGAGCATGCCTGAGCCACCTGCTCGACTCGCAAGAAACACCTGCCGGACATGCCAAAATCACCTGCCGAGTACGCCAGAACCACTTGGCGGACACTCCGGAATCACAGGTCGGGCGTGCCGGAACCACCTCTCAGACTTGCCAGAACCATGTTCCGGACACGCCGGTACCACCTGCCGAGTATGCCGGAACCACCTGATCCACTCCCGAGGACCACCTGCTGGACACGCCAAAATCACCTGCTGGCTACGCCAGAACCACTCGGCAGACACTCCGGAATAAGCTGCCGGGCATGCCGGAACCACCTCTTAGACATGCCAGAAGGACGTGTCGGACACGCCGGAAACACCTACCGGACAGACCGGAACCACCTGCCAGACATCCCGGAACCACCTGCCAAGCACGCCGGAGCCGCCTGCTCGATAGGCCGAAACCACCTGCCAGACAGGCCAAAATCAACAGCTGGCTATGCTAGAACCACCTGGCGGACAGTCCAAAATCACCTGCCTGGCATGCAGGAACCACCTCTCAGACGTAACAGAACCATGTTCCGGACACGCTGGAACCACATCCTGGACAGACTGGAACCACCTGCCGAGCTCGCCGGAACCACCTGCTCGACTGGCAGGACAATCGTGCCGGACACGCCAAAAGGAACTGCCGGCTACACCAGAACCACTTAACCGACACTCCAGAATCACCTGCCTGGCATGCCAGAACCACCTCTCAGACGTGCCAGAAGCACGTGCCGGACATGCCGGAATGACCTACGGGACAGACCGGAACCACCTGCCTGACATGCCCGAACCACCTGCCGAGCACGCCAGAGCCACCTGCTCCCCTTGCTGGAACCACCTGCCAGACAGGCCAAAATCAACAGCTGGCTGTGCGAGAACCACCTGGGGGACAGTCCGGAATCACCTGCCAGCCATGGCGGAACCACCTCTCAGACGTACCAGAACCACGTGCCGGACAATCTGGAAACACGTACTGGACAGACTGGAACCACCTGCCGGCCACGCCTGAACCACCTGCCGAGCACGACGGAACCACCTGCCGGACACGCCAAAATCACCTGCGGGCTACTCCACAACCACTTGGAGGACTCTCCGGGATGACCTGCCGGGCATGCTGGAACCACCTCTCAGACGCGCCAGAACCATGTGGCAGAGAGTCCGGAATCACCTGTTGGGCAAGTGGAACCACCTCTGAGACGTACCAGAACCAACTGCCGGACACGCCAAAATCACCTGCCGGCTACGCCAGAACCACTTGGCGGACACTCCGGAATCAGCTGCCAGGCATGCCAGCACAACCACTCAGAAGTGCCAGAAGCACGTGCCGGACAGGCTGGAACCATCTCCCGGACAGACTGGAACCACAGGAAACACTCGCCGGAACCACCTGCTTGACTCACCGGTCCCACCTGCAGGACACACCAAAATCACCTGCCCGCTACACTAGAACCACTTGGGGCACAAGCCGGAATCACGTGAAGGGCATGCCGGCACAACCTCACAGACGTGCCAGAACCTCCTGCCGGACACCTCAGAACCACCTGCCAGACAGACTGCAACCACCTGCCGGACACGCGGGAACCACCGGCTCGACCCGCCGGAACCCCTGCCAGACATGCAAAATCACCTGCCGGCTACACAAGAACCACTTGGCAAACACTCCAGAATCACCTGCCTGGCATGCCAGAACCACCTCTCACACGTTCCAGAAGCACGTGCCGGACATGCCTGAACGACCTATCGGACAGAACGGAACCACCTGCCAGACACGCCGGAACCACCTGCTGAACACGCCACAGCCACCTGCTCGACTCGCCGGATCCACCGGCCGGACAGGCCAATATCAACTGCTGGCTATACCAGAACCACCTGGGGGACAGTCCGGAATCACCTGCCAGCCATGGCGGAACCACCTCTCAGACGTACCAGAACCACGTGCCGGACAATCTGGAAACACGTACTGGACAGACTGGAACCACCTGCCGGCCACGCCTGAACCACCTGCCGAGCACGACGGAACCACCTGCCGGACACGCCAAAATCACCTGCGGGGTACACCAGAACCACTTGGAGAACTCTCCGGGATGACCTGCCGGGCATGCTGGAACCACCTCTCAGACGTACCAGAAGCACGTGGCGGACACCCCAGCACCACCTGCCGGACAGACCGCAACCACCTGCCGGACAGGCCGGAACCACCGGCTCGACCCGCCAGAACCACCGCCGGACATGCAAAATCACCTGCCGGCTACGCCAGAACCACTTGGCGAACACTCCGGAATCACCTGCCGGGCATGCCGGAACCACCTCTCAGACATGCCAGAACCACGTGCCAATGACCCCGGAAGCACCTGCCGAGCACGCCGGAACCACCTGCTCGACTCGCCAGAACCACCTGCCGGACACGCCAAAATCACCTGCCGGCTACGCCACAACCTCTTGGCAGGCACTCCGGTATCAGCTGCCGGGCATGCCGGAACCACCTCTCAGAGGTGCCAGAACCACATGCCGGAGAGACTGGAAGCAACTGCCGAACTCGCCGGAAACACCTGCTGGACATGCCGGAACCACCTGCCTGACAGTCCAAAATCATATGCCGGCTATGCCAAAAACACTTGGTGGACACTCCAGAATCACCTGGAGGGCATGCCGGAACCACGTCATGGACAGACTGCAAACACCTGCCGGACACGCCAGAACCACCTTCTCGACTCGCCAGAACCACCTGCCGGACACGCCAAAATCACCTGCCGGCTACGCCACAACCAGTTGGTGAACACTTCGGAATCACCTGCCGCGCTTGCCAGAACCACCTGCCGGTCACGCCAAAATCACCTGCCGGCTACGCCAGAACCACTCGGCAGAGACTCCAGAACCACCTCCAGGACAGACCGGAATCACCTGCCGGACACGCCGGAACCACCTGCTCGACTCGCCAGAACCACCTGCCGGACACGCCAAAATGACCTGCCGGCTACGCCAGAACCACTGGGCAGAGACTCCGGAACCACCTCCAGGACAGACCGGAATCACCTGCCGGACACGCCGGGACCACCTGCTTGACTCGCGAGAACCACCTGCCGGACACGCCAAAATCACCAGCCGGCTACTCCACAACCACTTGTCGGACACTCCAGAATCACCTGCCGGGCATGTGGGAACCACCTCTCAGAGGTGCCACAACAACATGCTGGAGACTGCGGAAGCACCTGCTGAGAAGGCCGGAACCACCTGATCCACTCCCGAGGACCACCTGCTGGACACGCCAAAATCACCTGCTGGCTACGCCAGAACCACTCGGCAGACACTCCGGAATAAGCTGCCGGGCATGCCGGAACCACGTCTTAGACATGCCAGAAGGACGTGTCGGACACGCCGGAAACACCTACCGGACAGACCGGAACCACCTGCCAGACATCCCGGAACCACCTGCCAAGCACGCCGGAGCCGCCTGCTCGATAGGCCGAAACCACCTGCCAGACAGGCCAAAATCAACAGCTGGCTATGCTAGAACCACCTGGCGGACAGTCCAAAATCACCTGCCTGGCATGCAGGAACCACCTCTCAGACGTAACAGAACCACGTTCCGGACACGCTGGAACCACATCCTGGACAGACTGGAACCACCTGCCGAGCTCGCCGGAACCACCTGCTCGACTGGCAGGACAATCGTGCCGGACACGCCAAAAGGAACTGCCGGCTACACCAGAACCACTTAACCGACACTCCAGAATCACCTGCCTGGCATGCCAGAACCACCTCTCAGACGTGCCAGAAGCACGTGCCGGACATGCCGGAATGACCTACGGGACAGACCGGAACCACCTGCCTGACATGCCCGAACCACCTGCCGAGCACGCCAGAGCCACCTGCTCCCCTTGCTGGAACCACCTGCCAGACAGGCCAAAATCAACAGCTGGCTGTGCGAGAACCACCTGGGGGACAGTCCGGAATCACCTGCCAGCCATGGCGGAACCACCTCTCAGACGTACCAGAACCACGTGCCGGACAATCTGGAAACACGTACTGGACAGACTGGAACCACCTGCCGGCCACGCCTGAACCACCTGCCGAGCACGACGGAACCACCTGCCGGACACGCCAAAATCACCTGCGGGCTACTCCACAACCACTTGGAGGACTCTCCGGGATGACCTGCCGGGCATGCTGGAACCACCTCTCAGACGCGCCAGAACCATGTGGCAGAGAGTCCGGAATCACCTGTTGGGCATGTGGAACCACCTCTGATACGTACCAGAACCACCTGCCGGACACGCCAAAATCACCTGCCGGCTACGCCAGAACCACTTGGCGGAGACTCTGGAATCACCTGCCGGGCATGCCAGCACAACCTCTCAGAAGTGCCAGAAGCATGTGCCGGACAGGCCGGAACCATCTCCCGGACAGACTGGAACCACAGGAAACACTCGCCGGAACCACCTGCTTGACTCACCGGTCCCACCTGCAGGACACACCAAAATCACCTGCCCGCTTCACCAGAACCAATTGGGGCACAAGCCGGAATCACGTGAAGGGCATGCCGGCACCACCTCACAGAAGTGCCAGAACCTCCTGCCGGACACCTCAGAACCACCTGCCAGACAGACTGCAACCACCTGCCGGACACGCGGGAACCACCGGCTCGACCCGCCGGAACCACTGCCAGACATGCAAAATCACCTGCCGGCTACACCAGAACCACTTGGCAAACACTCCGGAATCACCTGCCGGGCATGCCGGAACCACCTCTCAGACATGCCAGAACCACGTGCCAATGACACCAGAAGCACCTGCCGAGCATGCCGGAACCACCTGCTCGACTCGCCAGAACCACCTGCCAGTCATGCAAAAATCACCTGCCGGCTTCGCCACAACCAGTTGGTGAACACTTCCCCATCACCTGCCGGGCTTGCTGGAACCACCTGCCGGTCATGTCAAAATCACCTGCCAACTACGCCAGAGCCACTTGTCGACACTGCGGAAACACCTGTCGGGCCGGCCAGAACTACATCTCAGACGTGCCAGAACCTTGTGCGTGTGATGCCGGAACCACACCCCGAACAGACGGAGACCACCTGCCAGACCCGCCTGAACCACCTGCCGAGCACGCCGGAGCCACCTGTTCGACTCACCGGAAGCACCTGCCGCACACGCCAAAATCAGATGCCAGGTATGCCAGAACCACTTTGTGGACACTCCGAAATCATCTGCCGGACATGCCAGAACCAGCTCTCAGACACACCAGAACCACATGCCGGACACGCCGGAAGCACCTGCTGAGCATGCCTGAGCCACCTGCTCGACTCGCAAGAAACACCTGCCGGACACGCCAAAATCACCTGCCGAGTACGCCAGAACCACTTGGCGGACACTCCGGAATCACAGGTCGGGCATGCCGGAACCACCTCTCAGACTTGCCAGAACCATGTTCCGGACACGCCGGTACCACCTGCCGAGTATGCCGGAACCACCTGATCCACTCCCGAGGACCACCTGCTGGACACGCCAAAATCACCTGCTGGCTACGCCAGAACCACTCGGCAGACACTCCGGAATAACCTGCCGGGCATGCCGGAACCACCTCTTAGACATGCCAGAAGGACGTGTCGGACACGCCGGAAACACCTACCGGACAGACCGGAACCACCTGCCAGACATCCCGGAACCACTTGCCGAGCACGCCGGAGCCGCCTGCTCGATAGGCCGGAACCACCTGCCAGACAGGCCAAAATCAACAGCTGGCTATGCTAGAAACACCTGGCGGACAATCAAAAATCACCTGCCTGGCATGCAGGAACCACCTCTCAGACGTAACAGAACCACGTTCCGGACACGCTGGAACCACATCCTGGACAGACTGGAACCACCTGCCAAGCCCACCGGAACCACCTGCTCGACTGGCAGGACAATCGTGCCTGACACGCCAAAAGGAGCTGCCGGCTACACCAGAACCACTTAACCGACACTCCAGAATAACCTGCCGGGCATGCCGGAACCACCTCTTAGACATGCCTGAAGGACGTGTCGGACACGCCGGAAACACCTACCGGACAGACCGGAACCACCTGCCAGACATCCCGGAACCACTTGCCGAGGACGCCGGAGCCGCCTGCTCGATAGGCCGGAACCACCTGCCAGACAGGCCAAAATCAACAGCTGGCTATGCGAGAACCATCTGGGGGACAGTCCGGAATCACCTGCCAGCCATGGCGGAACCACCTCTCAGACGTACCAGAACCACGTGCCGGACAATCTGGAAGCACGTACTGGACAGACTGGAACCACCTGCCGGCCACGCCTTAACCACCTGCCGAGCACGACGGAACCACCTGCCGGACACGCCAAAATCACCTGCGGGCTACTCCACAACCACTTGGAGGACTCTCCGGGATGACCTGCCGGGCATGCTGGAACCACCTCTCAGACGCGCCAGAACCATGTGGCAGAGAGTCCAGAATCACCTGTTGGGCATGTGGAACCACCTCTGAGACGTACCAGAACCACCTGCCGGACATGCCAAAATCACCTGCCGGCTACGCCAGAACCACTTGGCGGACACTCCGGAATCACCTGCCGGGCATGCCAGCACAACCTCTCACAAGTGCCAGAAGCACGTGCCGGACAGGCCGGAACCATCTCCCGGACAGACTGGAACCACAGGAAACACTCGCCGGAACCACCTGCTTGACTCACCGGTCCCACCTGCAGGACACACCAAAATCACCTGCCCGCTACACCAGAACCACTTGGGGGACAAGCCGGAATCACGTGAAGGGCATGCCGGCACAACCTCACAGACGTGCCAGAACTTCCTGCCGGACACCTCAGAACCACCTGCCAGACAGACTGCAACCACCTGCCGGACACGCGGGAACCACAGGCTCGACCCGCCGGAACCCCTGCCAGACATGCAAAAATCACCTGCCGGCTTCGCCACAACCAGTTGGTGAACACTTCCCCATCACCTGCCGGGCTTGCTGGAACCACCTGACGGTCACGTCAAAATCACCTGCCAACTATGCCAGAACCACTTGTCGACACTGCGGAAACACCTGTCGGGCCGGCCAGAACTACATCTCAGACGTGCCAGAACCTTGTGCATGTGATGCCGGAACCACACCCCGAACAGACGGAAAACACCTGCCAGAACCGCCTGAACCACCTGCCGAGCACGCCGGAGCCACCTGTTCTACTCACCGGAAGCACCTGCCAGACAGGCCAAAATCAACAGCTGGCTATGCGAGAAGCATCTGGCGGACAGTCCGGAATCACCTGCCGGGCATGCAGGAACCACCTCTCAGATGTAACGGAACCACGAGCCGGACACGCTGGAACCACGTCCTGGACAGACTGGAACCACCTGCCGAGCACTCCGGAACCACCTGCTCGACTCGCACGACCCACGTGCTGGACACGCCAAAATGAACTTTCGGCTACACCAGAACCACTTACCCGACACTCCAGAATCACCTGCCTGGCATGCCAGAACCACCTCTCACACGTTCCAGAAGCACGTGCCGGACATGCCGGAACGACCGATCGGACAGAACGGAACCACCTGCCAGACACGCCGGAACCACCTGCTGAACACGCCACAGCCACCTGCTCGACTCGCCGGATCCACCGGCCGGACAGGCCAATATCAACTGCTGGCTATGCCAGAACCACCTGGGGGACAGTCCGGAATCACCTGCCAGCCATGGCGGAACCACCTCTCAGACGTACAAGAACCACGTGCCGGACAAGCTGGAAACACTTACTGGACAGACTGGAACCACCTGCCGGCCACGCCTGAACCACCTGCCGAGCACGATGAAACCACCTGCCGGACACGCCAAAATCACCTGCGGGGTACACCAGAACCACTTGGAGAACTCTCCGGGATGACCTGCCGGGCATGCTGGAACCACCTCTCAGACGTACCAGAAGCACGTGGCGGACACCACAAAACCACCTGCCGGACAGACCGCAACCACCTGCCGGAGAGGCCGGAACCACCGGCTCGACCCGCCGGAACCACCGGCGGACATGCAAAACCACCTGCCGGCTACGCCAGAACCACTTGGCGAACACTGTGGAATCACCTGCCGGGCATGCCAGAACCACCTCTCAGACATGCCAGAACCACGTGCCAATGACCCCGGAAGCACCTGCCGAGCACGCCGGAACCACCTGCTCGACTCACCAGAACCACCTGCCGGACACGCCAAAATCACCTGCCGGCTACGCCACAACCACTCGGCAGGCACTCCGGTATCAGCTGCCGGGCATGCCGGAACCACCTCTCAGAGGTGCCAGAACCACATGCCGGAGAGACTGGAAGCAACTGCCGAACTCGCCGGAAACACCTGCTGGACATGCCGGAACCACCTGCCTGATAGTCCAAAATCATATGCCAGCTATGCCAAAACCACTTGGTGGACACTCCAGAATCACCTGGAGGGCATGCCGGAACCACGTCATGGACAGACTGCAAACACCTGCCGGACACGCCGGAAGCACCTGTTCGACTCGCCAGAACCACCTGCCGGACACGCCAAAATCACCTGCCGGCTACGCCAGAACCACTCGGCAGAGACTCCGGAACCACCTCCAGGACAGACCGGAATCACCTGCCGGACACGCCGGGACCACCTGCTTGACTCGCGAGAACCACCTGCCGGACACGCCAAAATCACCAGCCGGCTACTCCACAACCACTTGTCGGACACTCCCGCATCACCTGCCGGGCATGTGGGAACCACCTCTCAGAGGTGCCACAACAACATGCTGGAGACTGCGGAAGCACCTGCTGAGAAGGCCGGAAGTTCCTGATCCACTCCACAGAACCACCTGCTGGACACGCCAAAATCACCTGCCGGCTACGCCACAACCAGTTGGTGAACACTTCGGAATCAACTGCCGGGCTTGCTGGAAGCACCTGCCGGTCACGCCAATATCACCTGCCAGCTACGCCAGAACCGCTTGGCGGACACTCCGGAAACACCTGTCAGGCCTGCCAGAACCACATCTCAGACGTGCCAGAACCATGTGCCCGAGATGCCGGAACCACACCCCGAACAGACTGAAACCACCTGCCAGACCCGCCTGAACCACCTGCCGAGCACACTGGAACCACCTGCTCGACTCGCCGGAACCACCTACCTGACACGCAAAAACCACCGGCCGGGTATGCCAGACCCACTTGGTGGTCACTCCGGAATCATCTGCCGGACATGCCAGAAGCAGCTCTCAGACACACCAGAACAACCTGCCGGAGACGCCAGAAGCACCTGCTGAGCATGCCTGAGCCACCTGCTCGACTCGCAAGAAACACCTGCCACACACGCCAAAATCACCTGCCTGCTACACCAGAAGCACTTGGCAGACAAGCCGGAATCACGTGAAGGGCATGCCGTCACAATCTCTCAGACGTGCCAGAACCTCGTGCCGGACACCCCAGAACACCCTGCCGGACAGACCGGAACCACCTGCCGGACACGCCAGAACCACCGGCGCGACTCGCCGGAACCACCCCCGTACATGCAAAATCACCTGCCGGCTACGCCAGAAACACTTGGCGAACACACCGGAATCACCTGCCGGGCATGTCGGAAGCACCTCTCAGACATGTCAGAACCACGTGCCAAGGACACCGGAAGCACCTGCCGAGCACGCCGGAACCACCTGCTCGACTCGCCAGAACCACCTGCCGCACATGCCAAAATCACCTGCCAGGTATGCCAGAACCACTTTGTGGACACTCCGAAATCATCTGCCGGACATGCCAGAACCAGCTCTCAGACACACCAGAACCACATGCCGGACACGCCGGAAGCACCTGCTGAGCATGCCTGAGCCACCTGCTCGACTCGCAAGAAACACCTGCCGGACACGCCAAAATCACCTGCCGAGTACGCCAGAACCACTTGGCGGACACTCCGGAATCACAGGTCGGGCATGCCGGAACCACCTCTCAGACTTGCCAGAACCATGTTCCGGACACGCCGGTACCACCTGCCGAGTATGCCGGAACCACCTGATCCACTCCCGAGGACCACCTGCTGGACACGCCAAAATCACCTGCTGGCTACGCCAGAACCACTCGGCAGACACTCCGGAATAACCTGCCGGGCATGCCGGAACCACCTCTTAGACATGCCAGAAGGACGTGTCGGACACGCCGGAAACACCTACCGGACAGACCGGAACCACCTGCCAGACATCCCGGAACCACCTGCCGAGCACACCGGAGCCGCCTGCTCGATAGGCCGGAACCACCTGCCAGACAGGCCAAAATCAACAGCTGGCTATGCTAGAAACACCTGGCGGACAGTCCAAAATCACCTGCCTGGCATGCAGGAACCACCTCTCAGACGTAACAGAACCACGTTCCGGACACGCTGGAACCACATCCTGGACAGACTGGAACCACCTGCCGAGGTCGCCGGAACCACCTGCTCGACTGGCAGGACAATCGTGCCGGACACGCCAAAAGGAACAGCCGGCTACACCAGAACCACTTAACCGACACTCCAGAATCACCTGCCTGGCATGGCAGAACCACCTCTCAGACGTGCCAGAAGCACGTGCCGGACATGCCGGGACGACCTACGGGACAGACCGGAACCACCTGCCTGACATGCCGGAACCACCTGCCGAGCACGCCAGAGCCACCTGCTCCCCTTGCCGGAACCACCTGCCAGACAGGCCAAAATCAACAGCTGGCTGTGCGAGAACCACCTGGGGGACAGTGCGGAATCACCTGCCAGCCATGGCGGAACCACCTCTCAGACGTACCAGAACCACGTGCCGGACAATCTGGAAACACGTACTGGACAGACTGGAACCACCTGCCGGCCACGCCTGAACCACCTGCCGAGCACGACGGAACCACCTGCCGGACACGCCAAAATCACCTGCGGGCTACTCCACAACCACTTGGAGGACTCTCCGGGATGACCTGCCGGGCATGCTGGAACCACCTCTCAGACGTGCCAGAACCATGTGGCAGACAGTCCGGAATCACTTGTTGGGCATGGGGAACCACCTCAGAGACGTACCAGAACCACCTGCCGGACACGCCAAAATCACCTGCCGGCTATGCCAGAACCACTTGGCGGACACTCCGGAATCACCTGCCGGGCATGCCAGCACAACCTCTCACAAGTGTCAGAAGCACGTGCCGGACAGGCCGGAGCCATCTCCCGGACAGACTGGAACCACAGGAAACACTCGCCGGAACCACCTGCTTGACTCACCGGTCCCACCTGCAGGACACACCAAAATCACCTGCCCGCTACACCAGAACCACTTGGGGCACAAGCCGGAATCACGTGAAGGGCATGCCGGCACAACCTCACAGACGTGCCAGAACCTCCTGCCGGACACCTCAGAACCACCTGCCAGACAGACTGCAACCACCTGCCGGACACGCGGGAACCACCGGCTCGACCCGCCGGAACCACTGCCAGACATGCAAAATCACCTGCCGGCTACACCAGAACCACTTGGCAAACACTCCGGAATCACCTGCCGGGCATGCCCGAACCACCTCTCAGACATGCCAGAACCACGTGCCAATGACACCAGAAGCACCTGCCGAGCATGCCGGAACCACCTGCTCGACTCGCCAGAACCACCTGCCAGTCATGCTAAAATCACCTGCCGGCTTCGCCACAACCAGTTGGTGAACACTTCCCCATCACCTGCCGGGCTTGCTGGAACCACCTGCCGGTCATGTCAAAATCACCTGCCAACTACGCCAGAACCACTTGTCGACACTGCGGAAACACCTGTCGGGCCGGCCAGAACTACATCTCAGACGTGCCAGAACCTTGTGCGTGTGATGCCGGAACCACACCCCGAACAGACGGAAAACACCTGCCAGAACCGCCTGAACCACCTGCTGAGCACGCCGGAGCCACCTGTTCGACTCACCGGAAGCAGCTGCCAGACAGGACAGTATCAACAGCTGGCTATGCGAGAACCATCTGGCGGACAGTCCGGAATCACCTGCCGGGCATGCAGGAACCACCTCTCAGATGTAACGGAACCACGAGCCGGACACGCTGGAACCACGTCCTGGACAGACTGGAACCACCTGCCGAGCACTCCGGAACCACCTGCTCGACTCGCACGACCCACGTGCTGGACACGCCAAAATGAACTTTCGGCTACACCAGAACTACTTACCCGACACTCCAGAATCACCTGCCTGGCATGCCAGAACCACCTCTCACACGTTCCAGAAGCACGTGCCGGACATGCCGGAACGACCGATCGGACAGAACGGAACCACCTGCCAGACACGCCGGAACCACCTGCTGAACACGCCACAGCCACCTGCTCGACTCGCCGGATCCACCGGCCGGACAGGCCAATATCAACTGCTGGCTATGCCAGAACCACCTGGGGGACAGTCCGGAATCACCTGCCAGCCATGGCGGAACCACCTCTCACACGTACAAGAACCACGTGCCGGACAAGCTGGAAACACTTACTGGACAGACTGGAACCACCTGCCGGCCACGCCTGAACCACCTGCCGAGCACGATGAAACCACCTGCCGGACACGCCAAAATCACCTGCGGGGTACACCAGAACCACTTGGAGAACTCTCCGGGATGACCTGCCGGGCATGCTGGAACCACCTTTCAGACGTACCAGAAGCACGTGGCGGACACCCCAGCACCACCTGCCGGACAGACCGCAACCACCTGCCGGACAGGCCGGAACCACCGGCTCGACCCTCCGGAACCACCGCCGGACATGCAAAATCACCTGCCGGCTACGCCAGAACCACTTGGCGAACAATCTGGAATCACCTGCCGGGCATGCCAGAACCACCTCTCAGACATGCCAGAACCACGTGCCAATGACCCCGGAAGCACCTGCCGAGCACGCCGGAACCACCTGCTCGACTCACCAGAACCACCTGCCGGACACGCCAAAATCACCTGCCGGCTACGCCACAACCACTCGGCAGGCACTCCGGTATCAGCTGCCGGGCATGCCGGAACCACCTCTCAGAGGTGCCAGAACCACATGCCGGAGAGACTGGAAGCAACTGCCGAACTCGCCGGAAACACCTGCTGGACATGCCGGAACCACCTGCCTGACAGTCCAAAATCATATGCCAGCTATGCCAAAACCACTTGGTGGACACTCCAGAATCACCTGGAGGGCATGCCGGAACCACGTCATGGACAGACTGCAAACACCTGCCGGACACGCCGGAAGCACCTGCTCGACTCGCCAGAACCACCTGCCGGACACGCCAAAATCACCTGCCGGCTACGCCAGAACCACTCGGCAGAGACTCCGGAACCACCTCCAGGACAGACCGGAATCACCTGCCGGACACGCCGGGACCACCTGCTTGACTCGCCAGAACCACCTGCCGGACACGCCAAAATCACCAGCCGGCTACTCCACAACCACTTGTTGGACACTCCCGAATCACCTGCCGGGCATTTGGGAACCACCTCTCAGAGGTGCCACAACAACATGCTGGAGACTGCGGAAGCACCTGCTGAGAAGGCCGGAAGTTCCTGATCCACTCCACAGAACCACCTGCTGGACACGCCAAAATGACCTGCCGGCTACGCCACAACCTGTTGGTGAACACTTCGGAATCAACTGCCGGGCTTGCTGGAAGCACCTGCCGGTCACGCCAATATCACCTGCCAGCTACGCCAGAACCGCTTGGCGGACACTCCGGAAACACCTGTCAGGCCTACCAGAACAACATCTCAGACGTGCCAGAACCATGTGCCCGAGATGCCGGAACCACACCCCGAACAGACTGAAACCACCTGCCAGACCCGCCTCAACCACCTGCCGAGCACACTGGAACCACCTGCTCGACTCGCCGGAACCACCTACCTGACACGCAAAAACCACCGGCCGGGTATGCCAGAACCACTTGGTGGTCACTCCGGAATCATCTTCCGGACATGCCAGAAGCAGCTCTCAGACACACCAGAACAACCTGCCGGAGACGCCAGAAGCACCTGCTGAGCATGCCTGAGCCACCTGCTCGACTCGCAAGAAACACCTGCCACACACGCCAAAATCACCTGCCTGCTACACCAGAAGCACTTGGCAGACAAGCCGGAATCACGTGAAGGGCATGCCGTCACAATCTCTCAGACGTGCCAGAACCTCATGCCGGACACCCCAGAACACCCTGCCGGACAGACCGGAACCACCTGCCGGACACGCCGGAACCACTGGCGCGACTCGCCGGAACCACCCCCGGACATGCAAAATCACCTGCCGGCTATGCCAGAAACACTTGGCGAACACACCGGAATCAGCTGCCGGGCATGTCGGAAGCACCTCTCAGACATGTCAGAACCACGTGCCAAGGACACCGGAAGCACCTGCCGAGCACGCCGGAACCACCTGCTCGACTCGCCAGAAATACCTGCCGGACACGCCAAAATCACCTGCCGTCTACGCCAGAACCACTCGGCAGAGACTCCGGAACCACCTCCAGGACAGACCGGAATCACCTGCCAGACACGCCGGAACCACCTGCTCGACTCGCCAGAACCACCCGCTGGACACGCCAAAATCACCTGCCGGCTACGCCAAAACCAGTTGGTGAACACTTCGGAATCACCTGCCGCGCTTGCCGGAACCAACTGCCGGTCACGCCAAAATCACCTGCCGGCTACGCCAGAAGCACTCGGCAGAGACTCCGGAACCACCCTCAGGACTGACCGGAATCACCTGCTGGACACGCCGGAACCACCTGTTCGACTCGCCAGAACCACCTGCCGGACACGCCAAAATCACCTGCCGGCTACGCCAGAACCACTCGGCAGAGACTCTGGAACCACCTCCAGGACAGACCGGAATCACCTGCCGGACATGCCGGGACCAGCTGCTTGACTCGCCAGAACCACCTGCCAGTCATGCAAAAATCACCTCCCGGCTTCGCCACAACCAGTTGGTGAACACTTCCCCATCACCTGCCAGGCTTGCTGGAACCACCTGCCGGTCATGTCAAAATCACCTGCCAACTACGCCAGAACCACTTGTCGACACTGCGGAAACACCTGTCGGGCCGGCCAGAACTACATCTCAGACGTGCCAGAACCTTGTGCGTGTGATGCCGGAACCACACCCCGAACGGACGGAGACCACATGCCAGACCCGCCTGAACCACCTGCCAGGCACGCCGGAGCCACCTGTTCGACTCACCGGAAGCACCTGCCAGACAGGCCAAAATCAACAGCTGGCTATGCGAGAAGCATCTGGCGGACAGTCCGGAATCACCTGCCGGGCATGCAGGAACCACCTCTCAGATGTAACGGAACCACGAGCCGGACACGCTGGAACCACGTCCTGGACAGACTGGAACCACCTGCCGAGCACTCCGGAACCACCTGCTCGACTCGCACGACCCACGTGCTGGACACGCCAAAATGAACTTTCGGCTACACCAGAACCACTTACCCGACACTCCAGAATCACCTGCCTGGCATGCCAGAACCACCTCTCACACGTTCCAGAAGCACGTGCCGGACATGCCGGAACGACCTATCGGACAGAACGGAACCACCTGCCAGACACGCCGGAACCACCGGCTGAACACGCCACAGCCACCTGCTCGACTCGCCGGATCCACCGGCCGGACAGGCCAATATCAACTGCTGGCTATGCCAGAACCACCTGGGGGACAGTCCGGAATCACCTGCCAGCCATGGCGGAACCACCTCTCAGACGTACAAGAACCACGTGCCGGACAAGCTGGAAACACTTACTGGACAGACTGGAACCACCTGCCGGCCACGCCTGAAACACCTGCCGAGCACGACGGAACCACCTGCCGGACACGCCAAAATCACCTGCGGGCTACACCAGAACCTCTTGGAGAACTCTCCAGGATGACCTGGGGGCATACTGGAACCACCTCTCAGACGTACCAGAAGCACGTGGCGGACACCCCAGCACCACCTGCCGGACAGACCGCAACCACCTGCCGGACACGCCGGAACCACCGGCTCGACCCGCCGGAACCACCGCCGGACATGCAAAATCACCTGCCGCCTACGCCAGAACCACTTGGCGAACACTCCGGAATCACCTGCCGGGCATGCCGGAACCACCTCTCAGACATGCCAGAACCACGTGCCAATGACCCCGGAAGCACCTGCCGAGCACGCCGGAACCACCTGCTCGACTCGCCAGAACCACCTGCCGGACACGCCAAAATCACCTGCCGGCTACGCCACAACCTCTCGGCAGGCACTCCGGTATCAGCTGTCGGGCATGCCGGAACCACCTCTCAGAGGTGCCAGAACCACATGCCGGAGAGACTGGAAGCAACTGCCGAACTCGCCGGAAACACCTGCTGGACATGCCGGAACCACCTGCCTGACAGTCCAAAATCATATGCCGGCTATGCCAAAACCACTTGGTGGACACTCCAGAATCACCTGGAGGGCATGCCGGAACCACGTCATGGACAGACTGCAAACACCTGCCAGACACGGCAGAACCACCTTCTCGACTCGCCAGAACCACCTGCCGCACACGCCAAAATCACCTGCCAGGTATGCCAGAACCACTTTGAGGACACTCCGAAATCATCTGCCGGACATGCCAGAACCAGCTCTCAGACACACCAGAACCACATGCCGGACACGCCGGAAGCACCTGCTGAGCATGCCTGAGCCACCTGCTCGACTCGCACGACCCACGTGCTGGACACGCCAAAATGAACTTTCGGCTACACCAGAACCACATACCCGACACTACAGAAACACCTGCCTGGCATGCCAGAACCACCTCTCACAAGTTCCAGAAGCACGTGCCGGACATGCCGGAACGACCTATCGGA
>NW_027226689.1:0-52529 GCF_037783145.1 Equus przewalskii | reverse complement strand
CCGGCGTCTCCGGCACTTGGTTCTGGTGTGTCTGAGAGCTGGTTCCGGCATGTCCGGCAGATGATTCCGGAGTGTCCGCCAAGTGGTTCTGGCATACCCAGCAGGTGATTTTGGCGTGTCAGGGAGGTGGTACCGGTGAGTCGAGCAGGTGGTTCCGGCGTGCTCAGCAGGTGGTTCAGGCGGTTCTGGCAGGTGGTATCCGTCTGTTCGGGGTGTGGTTCCAGCATCTCATGAACACGTTTCTGGCACGTCTGAGATGTGGTTCCAGCCGGCCCGACAGGTGTTTCCGCAGTGTCCGCCAAGCGGTTCTGGCGTAGTTGGCAGGTGATTTTGGCATGACTGGCAGGTGGTTCCAGCAAGCCTGGCAGGTGATTCCAAAGTGTTCACCAACTGGTTGTGGCGTAGCCGGCAGGTGATTTTTGCGTGATCGGCAGGTGGTTCTGGCGAGTCGAGCAGGTGGTTCCGGCGTGCTCGGCTGGTGCTTCCGGGGTCATTGGCACGGGGTTCTGGCATGTCTGAGAGGTGGTTCCTGCATGCCCGGCAAGTGATTCCGGAGTGTTCGCCAAGTGGTTCTGGCATAGTCGGCAGGTGATTTTGGCATGTCCGGCAGGTGGTTCAGGCGAGTTGAGCAGGTGGTTCCAACGGGCTTGGCAGGTGCTTCCGGCGTCTCCGGCACGTGTTTCTGGCACATCTGACAGGTGGTTCCGGCATGCCCGAAAGGTGATTCCGGTCTGTCCGGTAGGTGGTTCCAGCCTGCACGGCATGTGGTTCTGGTACGTCTCAGAGGTGGTTGCGCATGCCCAACAGGTGATTCCGGACTGTCCGCCACATGGTTCTGGCACGTCTGAGAGGTGGTTCCGGCATGCCCGGCAGGTCATCCCAGAGAGTCCTCCAAGTGGTTCTGGCATAACACGCAGGTGATTTTGGCGTGTCTGGCAGGTTGTTCCGTTGTGCTTGGCAGGTGGTTCAGGCTTGGCCGGCAGGTGGTTCCAGACTGTCCAGGACGTGTTTCCAGCTTCTCCGGCAGGTGGTTCTGGTACGTCTGAGAGGTGGTTCCGCCATGGCTGGCAGGTGATTCCGGACCGTCCCCCAGGTGGTTCTGGCATAGCCAGCAGTTGATATTGGCCTGTCCGGCAGGTGGTTCCAGCGAGTCGAACAGGTGGCTCCGGCGTGCTCGGCAGGTGGTTCCGGTCTGTCGGGTAGGTGATTCCGGCGTGTCCGGCACGTGCTTCCGGCACGTCTGAGAGGTGGTTCCGGCATGCGCGACAGTTGGTTTCGGAGTGTCCGCCAGGTGGTTCTGGCGTACCCGGCAGGTGATTTTGGCGTGTCCGGCAGGTGTTTCTGGCGAGTCGAGCAGGTGGCTCCGGCATGCTCGGCAGGTGCTTCCGGCGTCTCCGGCACGTGGTTCTGGTGTGTCTGAGAGCTGTTTCCGGCATGTCCGGCAGATGATTCCGGAGTGTCCGGCAAGTGGTTCTGGCATACCCGGCTGGTGATTTGGGCATGTCAGGTAGGTGGTTCCGGCGAGTCGAGCAGGTGGCTCCGGCGTGCTCGGCAGGTTGTTCAGACGGGTCTGGCAGGTGTTTTCCGTCTGTTCGGGGTGTGGTTCCAGCATCTCATGCACATGGTTCTGGCACGTCTGAGATGTGGTTCCGGCCGGCCCGACAGGTGTTTCCACAGTGTCCGCCAAGTGGTACTGGCGTAGTTGGCAGGTGATTTTGGCATGACCGGCAGGTGGTTCCAGCAAGCCCGGCAGGTGATTCCGAAGTGTTCCCCAACTGGTTGTGGCGTAGCCGGCAGGTGATTTTTCGTGTCCGGCAGGTGGTTGTGGCGAGTCGAGCAGGTGGTTCCGGCGTGCTCGGCAGGCGCTTCCGGGGTCATTGGCACGTGGTTCTGGCATATCTGAGAGGTGGTTCTGGCATGCCCGGCAGGTGATTCCGGAGTGTTCGCCAAGTGTTTCCGGCGTAGCCGGCAGGTGATTTTGCATGTCCAGCGGTCGTTCCGGCGGGTCGAGCCAGTGGTTCCGGCGTGTCCGGCAGGTGGTTCCGGTCTGTCCGGCAGGTGTTTCTGTGGTGTCCGGCACGAGGTTCAGTCTGAGAGGCTGTGCCGGCATGCCCCTCACGTGATTCCGGCTTGTCCCCGAAGTGGTGCTGGTGTAGCGGGCAGGTGATTTTGGCGTGTCCGGCAGGTGGTTCAGGCGAGTTGAGCAGGTGGTTGCGACGTGCTCGGCAGGTGCTTCCGGCGTCTCCGGCACGTGTTTCTGGCACATCTGACTGGTGGTTCCGGCATGCCCAAAAGTTGATTCCGGTCTGTCCGGTAGGTGGTTCCGGCGTGCACGGCACGTGGTTCTGGTACGTCTCTGAGGTGGTTGCGTATGCCCAACAGGTGATTCCGGACTGTCCGCCACGTGCTTCTGGCACGTCCGAGAGTTGGTTCCAACATGCCCGGCAGGTCATTTCGGAGAGTCGTCCAAGTGGTTCTGGCGTAGCCGGCAGGTGATTTTGGCGTGTCCGGCAGGTGGTTCCGCCGTGCTCGGCAGGTGGTTCAGGCATGGCCGTCACGTGGTTCCAGTCTGTCCAGGACGTGTTTCCAGCTTCTCCGGCAGGTGGTTCTGGTACGTCTGAGAGGTGGTTCCGCCATGGCTGGCAGGTGATCCCGGACCGTCCCCCAGGTGGTTCTGGCATAGCCAGCAGTTGATATTGGCCTGTCCGGCAGGTGGTTCCAGCGAGTCGAACAGGTGGCTCCGGCGTTCTTGGCAGGTGGTTCCGGTCTGTCCGGTAGTTGTTTCCGGCGTGTCTGGCACGTGCTTCCGGCACGTCTGAGAGGTGGTTCCGGCATGCCTGGCAGGTGGTTTCGTAGTGTCCGCAAGGTGGTTCTGGCATACCTGGCAGGTGATTTTGGCGTGTCCGGCAGGTGTTTCTGGCGAGTCGAGCACGTGGCTCCGGCATGCTCGGCAGGTGCTTCCGGCGTCTCCGGCACTTGGTTCTGGTGTGTCTGAGAGCTGGTTCCGGCATGTCCGGCAGATGATTCCGGAGTGTCCGCCAAGTGGTTCTGGCATACCCAGCAGGTGATTTTGGCGTGTCAGGGAGGTGGTACCGGTGAGTCGAGCAGGTAGTTCCGGCGTGCTCAGCAGGTGGTTCACGCGGTTCTGGCAGGTGGTATCCGTCTGTTCGGGGTGTGGTTCCAGCATCTCATGAACACGTTTCTGGCACGTCTGAGATGTGGTTCCAGCCGGCCCGACAGGTGTTTCCGCAGTGTCCGCCAAGCGGTTCTGGCGTAGTTGGCAGGTGATTTTGGCATGACTGGCAGGTGGTTCCAGCAAGCCTGGCAGGTGATTCCAAAGTGTTCACCAACTGGTTGTGGCGTAGCCGGCAGGTGATTTTTGCGTGATCGGCAGGTGGTTCTGGCGAGTCGAGCAGGTGGTTCCGGCGTGCTCGGCTGGTGCTTCCGGGGTCATTGGCACGCGGTTCTGGCATGTCTGAGAGGTGGTTCCTGCATGCCCGGCAAGTGATTCCGGAGTGTTCGCCAAGTGGTTCTGGCATAGTCGGCAGGTGATTTTGGCATGTCCAGCAGGTGGTTCAGGAGAGTTGAGCTTGTGGTTCCAACGTGCTTGGCAGGTGCTTCCGGCGTCTCCGGCACGTGTTTCTGGCACATCTGACAGGTGGTTCCGGCATGCCCGAAAGGTGATTCCGGTCTGTCCGGTAGGTGGTTCCAGCCTGCACGGCATGTGGTTCTGGTACGTCTCAGAGGTGGTTGCGCATGCCCAACAGGTGATTCCGGACTGTCCGCCACATGGTTCTGGCACGTCTGAGAGGTGGTTCCGGCATGCCCGGCAGGTCATCCCAGAGAGTCCTCCAAGTGGTTCTGGCATAACACGCAGGTGATTTTGGCGTGTCTGGCAGGTTGTTCCGTTGTGCTTGGCAGGTGGTTCAGGCTTGGCCGGCAGGTGGTTCCAGACTGTCCAGGACGTGTTTCCAGCTTCTCCGGCAGGTGGTTCTGGTACGTCTGAGAGGTGGTTCCGCCATGGCTGGCAGGTGATTCCGGACCGTCCCCCAGGTGGTTCTGGCATAGCCAGCAGTTGATATTGGCCTGTCCGGCAGGCGGTTCCAGCGAGTCGAACAGGTGGCTCCGGCGTGCTCGGCAGGTGGTTCCGGTCTGTCCGGTAGGTGATTCCGGCGTGTCCGGCACGTGTCTCCGGCACGTCTGAGAGGTGGTTCCGGCATGCGCGACAGGTGGTTTCGGAGTGTCCGACCTGTGGTTCTGGCATACCCGGCAGGTGATTTTGGCGTGTCCGGCAGGTGTTTCTGGCGAGTCGAGCAGGTGGCTCCGGCATGCTCGGCAGGTGCTTCCGGCGTCTCCGGCACGTGGTTCTGGTGTGTCTGAGAGCTGGTTCCGGCATGTCCGGCAGATGATTCCGGAGTGTCCGGCAAGTGGTTCTGGCATACCCGGCTGGTGATTTGGGCATGTCAGGTAGGTGGTTCCGGCGAGTCGAGCAGGTGGCTCCGGCGTGCTCGGCAGGTTGTTCAGACGGGTCTGGCAGGTGTTTTCCGTCTGTTCGGGGTGTGGTTCCAGCATCTCATGCACATGGTTCTGGCACGTCTGAGATGTGGTTCCAGCCGGCCCGACAGGTGTTTCCACAGTGTCCGCCAAGTGGTACTGGCGTAGTTGGCAGGTGATTTTGGCATGACCGGCAGGTGGTTCCAGCAAGCCCGGCAGGTGATTCCGGAGTGTTCCCCAACTGGTTGTGGCGTAGCCGGCAGGTGATTTTTGCGTGTCCGGCAGGTGGTTCTGGCGAGTCGAGCAGGTGGTTCCGGCGTGCTCGGCAGGTGCTTCCGGGGTCATTGGCACGTGGTTCTGGCATATCTGAGAGGTGGTTGCGGCATGCCCGGCAGGTGATTCCGGAGTGTTTGCCAAGTGTTTCCGGCATAGCCGGCAGGTGATTTTGCATGTCCAGCGGTCGTTCCGGCGGGTCGAGCCGGTGGTTCCGGCGTGTCCGGCAGGTGGTTCCGGTCTGTCCGGCAGGTGGTTCTGTGGTGTCCGGCACGAGGTTCAGTCTGAGAGGCTGTGCCGGCATGCCCCTCACGTGATTCCGGCTTGTCCCCGAAGTGGTGCTGGTGTAGCGGGCAGGTGATTTTGGCGTGTCCGGCAGGTGGTTCAGGCGAGTTGAGCAGGTGGTTGCGACGTGCTCGGCAGGTGCTTCCGGCGTCTCCGGCACGTGTTTCTGGCACATCTGACTGGTGGTTCCGGCATGCCCAAAAGTTGATTCCGGTCTGTCCGGTAGGTGGTTCCGGCGTGCACGGCACGTGGTTCTGGTACGTCTCAGAGGTGGTTGCGTATGCCCAACAGGTGATTCCGGACTGTCTGGCACGTGCTTCTGGCACGTCTGAGAGGTGGTTCCAACATGCCCGGCAGGTCATTTCGGAGAGTCGTCCAAGTGGTTCTGGCGTAGCCCGCAGGTGATTTTGGCGTGTCCGGCAGGTGGTTCCGCCGTGCTCGGCAGGTGGTTCAGGCATGGCCGTCACGTGGTTCCAGTCTGTCCAGGACGTGTTTCCAGCTTCTCCGGCAGGTGGTTCTGGTACGTCTGAGAGGTGGTTCCGCCATGGCTGGCAGGTGATCCCGGACCGTACCCCAGGTGGTTCTGGCATAGCCAGCAGTTGATATTGGCCTGTCCGGCAGATGGTTCCAGCGAGTCGAACAGGTGGCTCCGGCGTTCTTGGCAGGTGGTTCCGGTCTGTCCGGTAGGTGTTTCCAGCGTGTCTGGCACATGCTTCCGGCACGTCTGAGAGGTGGTTCCGGCATGCGCGGCAAGTGATTCCGTAGTGTCCGCCAGGTGGTTCTGGCGTACCCGGCAGGTGATTTTGGCGTGTCCGGCAGGTGTTTCTGGCGAGTCGAGCAGGTGGCTCCGGCATGCTCGGCAGGTGCTTCCGGCGTCTCCGGCACTTGGTTCTGGTGTGTCTGAGAGCTGGTTCCGGCATGTCCGGCAGATGATTCCGGAGTGTCCGCCAAGTGGTTCTGGCATACCCAGCAGGTGATTTTGGCGTGTCAGGGAGGTGGTACCGGTGAGTCGAGCAGGTAGTTCCGGCGTGCTCAGCAGGTGGTTCACGCGGTTCTGGCAGGTGGTATCCGTCTGTTCGGGGTGTGGTTCCAGCATCTCATGAACACGTTTCTGGCACGTCTGAGATGTGGTTCCAGCCGGCCCGACAGGTGTTTCCGCAGTGTCCGCCAAGCGGTTCTGGCGTAGTTGGCAGGTGATTTTGGCATGACTGGCAGGTGGTTCCAGCAAGCCTGGCAGGTGATTCCAAAGTGTTCACCAACTGGTTGTGGCGTAGCCGGCAGGTGATTTTTGCGTGATCGGCAGGTGGTTCTGGCGAGTCGAGCAGGTGGTTCCGGCGTGCTCGGCTGGTGCTTCCGGGGTCATTGGCACGCGGTTCTGGCATGTCTGAGAGGTGGTTCCTGCATGCCCGGCAAGTGATTCCGGAGTGTTCGCCAAGTGGTTCTGGCATAGTCGGCAGGTGATTTTGGCATGTCCAGCAGGTGGTTCAGGAGAGTTGAGCAGGTGGTTCCAACGTGCTTGGCAGGTGCTTCCGGCGTCTCCGGCACGTGTTTCTGGCACATCTGACAGGTGGTTCCGGCATGCCCGAAAGGTGATTCCGGTCTGTCCGGTAGGTGGTTCCAGCCTGCACGGCATGTGGTTCTGGTACGTCTCAGAGGTGGTTGCGCATGCCCAACAGGTGATTCCGGACTGTCCGCCACATGGTTCTGGCACGTCTGAGAGGTGGTTCCGGCATGCCCGGCAGGTCATCCCAGAGAGTCCTCCAAGTGGTTCTGGCATAACACGCAGGTGATTTTGGCGTGTCTGGCAGGTTGTTCCGTTGTGCTTGGCAGGTGGTTCAGGCTTGGCCGGCAGGTGGTTCCAGACTGTCCAGGACGTGTTTCCAGCTTCTCCGGCAGGTGGTTCTGGTACGTCTGAGAGGTGGTTCCGCCATGGCTGGCAGGTGATTCCGGACCGTCCCCCAGGTGGTTCTGGCATAGCCAGCAGTTGATATTGGCCTGTCCGGCAGGTGGTTCCAGCGAGTCGAACAGGTGGCTCCGGCGTGCTCGGCAGGTGGTTCCGGTCTGTCCGGTAGGTGATTCCGGCGTGTCCGGCACGTGTCTCCGGCACGTCTGAGAGGTGGTTCCGGCATGCGCGACAGGTGGTTTCGGAGTGTCCGACCGGTGGTTCTGGCATACCCGGCAGGTGATTTTGGCGTGTCCGGCAGGTGTTTCTGGCGAGTCGAGCAGGTGGCTCCGGCATGCTCGGCAGGTGCTTCCGGCGTCTCCGGCACGTGGTTCTGGTGTGTCTGAGAGCTGGTTCCGGCATGTCCGGCAGATGATTCCGGAGTGTCCGGCAAGTGGTTCTGGCATACCCGGCTGGTGATTTGGGCATGTCAGGTAGGTGGTTCCGGCGAGTCGAGCAGGTGGCTCCGGCGTGCTCGGCAGGTTGTTCAGACGGGTCTGGCAGGTGTTTTCCGTCTGTTCGGGGTGTGGTTCCAGCATCTCATGCACATGGTTCTGGCACGTCTGAGATGTGGTTCCAGCCGGCCCGACAGGTGTTTCCACAGTGTCCGCCAAGTGGTACTGGCGTAGTTGGCAGGTGATTTTGGCATGACCGGCAGGTGGTTCCAGCAAGCCCGGCAGGTGATTCCGAAGTGTTCCCCAACTGGTTGTGGCGTAGCCGGCAGGTGATTTTTGCGTGTCCGGCAGGTGGTTCTGGCGAGTCGAGCAGGTGGTTCCGGCGTGCTCGGCAGGTGCTTCCGGGGTCATTGGCACGTGGTTCTGGCATATCTGAGAGGTGGTTCCGGCATGCCCGGCAGGTGATTCCGGAGTGTTTGCCAAGTGTTTCCGGCATAGCCGGCAGGTGATTTTGCATGTCCAGCGGTCGTTCCGGCGGGTCGAGCCGGTGGTTCCGGCGTGTCCGGCAGGTGGTTCCGGTCTGTCCGGCAGGTGGTTCTGTGGTGTCCGGCACGAGGTTCAGTCTGAGAGGCTGTGCCGGCATGCCCCTCACGTGATTCCGGCTTGTCCCCGAAGTGGTGCTGGTGTAGCGGGCAGGTGATTTTGGCGTGTCCGGCAGGTGGTTCAGGCGAGTTGAGCAGGTGGTTGCGACGTGCTCGGCAGGTGCTTCCGGCGTCTCCGGCACGTGTTTCTGGCACATCTGACTGGTGGTTCCGGCATGCCCAAAAGTTGATTCCGGTCTGTCCGGTAGGTGGTTCCGGCGTGCACGGCACGTGGTTCTGGTACGTCTCAGAGGTGGTTGCGTATGCCCAACAGGTGATTCCGGACTGTCCGGCACGTGCTTCTGGCACGTCTGAGAGGTGGTTCCAACATGCCCGGCAGGTCATTTCGGAGAGTCGTCCAAGTGGTTCTGGCGTAGCCCGCAGGTGATTTTGGCGTGTCCGGCAGGTGGTTCCGCCGTGCTCGGCAGGTGGTTCAGGCATGGCCGTCACGTGGTTCCAGTCTGTCCAGGACGTGTTTCCAGCTTCTCCGGCAGGTGGTTCTGGTACGTCTGAGAGGTGGTTCCGCCATGGCTGGCAGGTGATCCCGGACCGTCCCCCAGGTGGTTCTGGCATAGCCAGCAGTTGATATTGGCCTGTCCGGCAGATGGTTCCAGCGAGTCGAACAGGTGGCTCCGGCGTTCTTGGCAGGTGGTTCCGGTCTGTCCGGTAGGTGTTTCCAGCGTGTCTGGCACATGCTTCCGGCACGTCTGAGAGGTGGTTCCGGCATGCGCGGCAAGTGATTCCGTAGTGTCCGCCAGGTGGTTCTGGCGTACCCGGCAGGTGATTTTGGCGTGTCCGGCAGGTGTTTCTGGCGAGTCGAGCAGGTGGCTCCGGCATGCTCGGCACGTGCTTCCGGCGTCTCCGGCACTTGGTTCTGGTGTGTCTGAGAGCTGGTTCCGGCATGTCCGGCAGATGATTCCGGAGTGTCCGCCAAGTGGTTCTGGCATACCCAGCAGGTGATTTTGGCGTGTCAGGGAGGTGGTACCGGTGAGTCGAGCAGGTGGTTCCGGCGTGCTCAGCAGGTGGTTCAGGCGGTTCTGGCAGGTGGTATCCGTCTGTTCGGGGTGTGGTTCCAGCATCTCATGAACACGTTTCTGGCACGTCTGAGATGTGGTTCCAGCCGGCCCGACAGGTGTTTCCGCAGTGTCCGCCAAGCGGTTCTGGCGTAGTTGGCAGGTGAGTTTGGCATGACTGGCAGGTGGTTCCAGCAAGCCTGGCAGGTGATTCCAAAGTGTTCACCAACTGGTTGTGGCGTAGCCGGCAGGTGATTTTTGCGTGATCGGCAGGTGGTTCTGGAGAGTCGAGCAGGTGGTTCCGGCGTGCTCGGCTGGTGCTTCCGGGGTCATTGGCATGGGGTTCTGGCATGTCTGAGAGGTGGTTCCTGCATGCCCGGCAAGTGATTCCGGAGTGTTCGCCAAGTGGTTCTGGCATAGTCGGCAGGTGATTTTGGCATGTCCGGCAGGTGGTTCAGGCGAGTTGAGCAGGTGGTTCCAACGGGCTTGGCAGGTGCTTCCGGCGTCTCCGGCACGTGTTTCTGGCACATCTGACAGGTGGTTCCGGCATGCCCGAAAGGTGATTCCGGTCTGTCCGGTAGGTGGTTCCAGCCTGCACGGCATGTGGTTCTGGTACGTCTCAGAGGTGGTTGCGCATGCCCAACAGGTGATTCCGGACTGTCCGCCACATGGTTCTGGCACGTCTGAGAGGTGGTTCCGGCATGCCCGGCAGGTCATCCCAGAGAGTCCTCCAAGTGGTTCTGGCATAACACGCAGGTGATTTTGGCGTGTCTGGCAGGTTGTTCCGTTGTGATTGGCAGTTGGTTCAGGCTTGGCCGGCAGGTGGTTCCAGACTGTCCAGGACGTGTTTCCAGCTTCTCCGGCAGGTGGTTCTGGTACGTCTGAGAGGTGGTTCCGCCATGGCTGGCAGGTGATTCCGGACCGTCCCCCAGGTGGTTCTGGCATAGCCAGCAGTTGATATTGGCCTGTCCGGCAGGTGGTTCCAGCGAGTCGAACAGGTGGCTCCGGCGTGCTCGGCAGGTGGTTCCGGTCTGTCGGGTAGGTGATTCCGGCGTGTCCGGCACGTGCTTCCGGCACGTCTGAGAGGTGGTTCCGGCATGCGCGACAGGTGGTTTCGGAGTGTCCGCCAGGTGGTTCTGGCGTACCCGGCAGGTGATTTTGGTGTGTCCGGCAGGTGTTTCTGGCGAGTCGAGCAGGTGGCTCCGGCATGCTCGGCAGGTGCTTCCGGCGTCTCCGGCACGTGGTTCTGGTGTGTCTGAGAGCTGGTTCCGGCATGTCCGGCAGATGATTCCGGAGTGTCTGCCAAGTGGTTCTGGCATACCCGGCTGGTGATTTGGGCATGTCAGATAGGTGGTTCCGGCGAGTCGAGCAGGTGGCTCCGGCATGCTCGGCAGGTTGTTCAGACGGGTCTGGCAGGTGTTTTCCGTCTTTTCGGGGTGTGGTTCCAGCATCTCATGCACATGGTTCTGGCACGTCTGAGATGTGGTTCCGGCCGGCCCGACAGGTGTTTCCACAGTGTCCGCCAAGTGGTACTGGCGTAGTTGGCAGGTGATTTTGGCATGACCGGCAGGTGGTTCCAGCAAGCCCGGCAGGTGATTCCGAAGTGTTCCCCAACTGGTTGTGGCGTAGCCGGCAGGTGATTTTTGCGTGTCCGGCAGGTGGTTCTGGCGAGTCGAGCAGGTGGTTCCGGCGTGCTCGGCAGGTGCTTCCGGGGTCATTGGCACGTGGTTCTGGCATATCTGAGAGGTGGTTCCGGCATGCCCGGCAGGTGATTCCGGAGTGTTCGCCAAGTGTTTCCGGCGTAGCCGGCAGGTGATTTTGCATGTCCAGCGGTCGTTCCGGCGGGTCGAGCCGGTGGTTCCGGCGTGTCCGGCAGGTGGTTCCGGTCTGTCCGGCAGGTGGTTCTGTGGTGTCCGGCACGAGGTTCAGTCTGAGAGGCTGTGCCGGCATGCCCCTCACGTGATTCCGGCTTGTCCCCGAAGTGGTGCTGGTGTAGCGGGCAGGTGATTTTGGCGTGTCCGGCAGGTGGTTCAGGCGAGTTGAGCAGGTGGTTGCGACGTGCTCGGCAGGTGCTTCCGGCGTCTCCGGCACGTGTTTCTGGCACATCTGACTGGTGGTTCCGGCATGCCCAAAAGTTGATTCCGGTCTGTCCGGTAGGTGGTTCCGGCGTGCACGGCACGTGGTTCTGGTACGTCTCAGAGGTGGTTGCGTATGCCCAACAGGTGATTCCGGACTGTCCGGCACGTGCTTCTGGCACGTCTGAGAGGTGGTTCCAACATGCCCGGCAGGTCATTTCGGAGAGTCGTCCAAGTGGTTCTGGCGTAGCCCGCAGGTGATTTTGGCGTGTCCGGCAGGTGGTTCCGCCGTGCTCGGCAGGTGGTTCAGGCATGGCCGTCACGTGGTTCCAGTCTGTCCAGGACGTGTTTCCAGCTTCTCCGGCAGGTGGTTCTGGTACGTCTGAGAGGTGGTTCCGCCATGGCTGGCAGGTGATCCCGGACTGTCCCCCAGGTGGTTCTGGCATAGCCAGCAGTTGATATTGGCCTGTCCGGCAGGTGGTTCCAGCGAGTCGAACAGGTGGCTCCGGCGTTCTTGGCAGGTGGTTCCGTTCTGTCCGGTAGGTGTTTGCGGCGTGTCTGGCACGTGCTTCCGGCACGTCTGAGAGGCGGTTCCGGCATGCGCGGCAGGTGATTCCATAGTGTCCGCCAGGTGGTTCTGGCATACCCGGCAGGTGATTTTGGCGTATCCGGCAGGTGTTTCTGGCGAGTCGAGCACGTGGCTCCGGCATGCTCGACAGGTGCTTCCGGCGTCTCCGGCACTTGGTTCTGGTGTGTCTGAGAGCTGGTTCCGGCATGTCCGGCAGATGATTCCGGAGTGTCCGCCAAGTGGTTCTGGCATACCCAGCAGGTGATTTTGGCGTGTCAGGGAGGTGGTACCGGTGAGTCGAGCAGGTGGTTCCGGCGTGCTCAGCAGGTGGTTCAGGCGGTTCTGGCAGGTGGTATCCGTCTGTTCGGGGTGTGGTTCCAGCATCTCATGAACACGTTTCTGGCACGTCTGAGATGTGGTTCCAGCCGGCCCGACAGGTGTTTCCGCATTGTCCGCCAAGCGGTTCTGGCGTAGTTGGCAGGTGAGTTTGGCATGACTGGCATGTGGTTCCAACAAGCCTGGCAGGTGATTCCAAAGTGTTCACCAACTGGTTGTGGCGTAGCCGGCAGGTGATTTTTGCGTGATCGGCAGGTGGTTCTGGAGAGTCGAGCAGGTGGTTCCGGCGTGCTCGGCTGGTGCTTCCGGGGTCATTGGCATGGGGTTCTGGCATGTCTGAGAGGTGGTTCCTGCATGCCCGGCAAGTGATTCCGGAGTGTTCGCCAAGTGGTTCTGGCATAGTCGGCAGGTGATTTTGGCATGTCCGGCAGGTGGTTCAGGCGAGTTGAGCAGGTGGTTCCAACGGGCTTGGCAGGTGCTTCCGGCGTCTCCGGCACGTGTTTCTGGCACATCTGACAGGTGGTTCCGGCATGCCTGAAAGGTGATTCCGGTCTGTCCGGTAGGTGGTTCCAGCCTGCACGGCATGTGGTTCTGGTACGTCTCAGAGGTGGTTGCGCATGCCCAACAGGTGATTCCGGACTGTCCGCCACATGGTTCTGGCACGTCTGAGAGGTGGTTCCGGCATGCCCGGCAGGTCATCCCAGAGAGTCCTCCAAGTGGTTCTGGCATAACACGCAGGTGATTTTGGCGTGTCTGGCAGGTTGTTACGTTGTGCTTGGCAGGTGGTTCAGGCTTGGCCGCCAGGTGGTTCCAGACTGTCCAGGACGTGTTTCCAGGTTCTCCGGCAGGTGGTTCTGGTACGTCTGAGAGGTGGTTCCGCCATGGCTGGCAGGTGATTCCGGACCGTCCCCCAGGTGGTTCTGGCATAGCCAGCAGTTGATATTGGCCTGTCCGGCAGGTGGTTCCATCGAGTCGAACAGGTGGTTCCGGCGTGCTCGGCAGGTGGTTCCGGTCTGTCGGGTAGGTGATTCCGGCGTGTCCGGCACGTGCTTCCGGCACGTCTGAGAGGTGGTTCCGGCATGCGCGACAGTTGGTTTCGGAGTGTCCGCCAGGTGGTTCTGGCGTACCCGGCAGGTGATTTTGGCGTGTCCGGCAGGTGTTTCTGGCGAGTCGAGCAGGTGGCTCCGGCATGCTCGGCAGGTGCTTCCGGCGTCTCCGGCACGTGGTTCTGGTGTGTCTGAGAGCTGGTTCCGGCATGTCCGGCAGATGATTCCGGAGTGTCCGCCAAGTGGTTCTGGCATACCCGGCTGGTGATTTTGGCATGACCGGCAGGTGCTTCCAGCAAGCCCGGCAGGTGATTCCGAAGTGTTCCCCAACTGGTTGTGGCGTAGCTGGCAGGTGATTTTTGCGTGTCCGGCAGGTGGTTCTGGCGAGTCGAGCAGGTGGTTCCGGCGTGCTCGGCAGGTGCTTCCGGGGTCATTGGCACGTGGTTCTGGCATATCTGAGAGGTGGTTCTGGCATGCCCGGCAGGTGATTCCGGAGTGTTCGCCAAGTGTTTCCGGCGTAGCCGGCAGGTGATTTTGCATGTCCAGCGGTCGTTCCGGCGGGTCGAGCCGGTGGTTCCGGCGTGTCCGGCAGGTGGTTCCGGTCTGTCCGGCAGGTGGTTCTGTGGTGTCCGGCACGAGGTTCAGTCTGAGAGGCTGTGCCGGCATGCCCCTCACGTGATTCCGGCTTGTCCCCGAAGTGGTGCTGGTGTAGCGGGCAGGTGATTTTGGCGTGTCCGGCAGGTGGTTCAGGCGAGTTGAGCAGGTGGTTGCGACGTGCTCGGCAGGTGCTTCCGGCGTCTCCGGCACGTGTTTCTGGCACATCTGACTGGTGGTTCCGGCATGCCCAAAAGTTGATTCCGGTCTGTCCGGTAGGTGGTTCCGGCGTGCACGGCACGTGGTTCTGGTACGTCTCTGAGGTGGTTGCGTATGCCCAACAGGTGATTCCGGACTGTCTGGCACGTGCTTCTGGCACGTCTGAGAGGTGGTTCCAACATGCCCGGCAGGTCATTTCGGAGAGTCGTCCAAGTGGTTCTGGCGTAGCCGGCAGGTGATTTTGGCGTGTCCGGCAGGTGGTTCCGCCGTGCTCGGCAGGTGGTTCAGGCATGGCCGTCACGTGGTTCCAGTCTGTCCAGGACGTGTTTCCAGCTTCTCCGGCAGGTGGTTCTGGTACGTCTGAGAGGTGGTTCCGCCATGGCTGGCAGGTGATCCCGGACCGTCCCCCAGGTGGTTCTGGCATAGCCAGCAGTTGATATTGGCCTGTCCGGCAGGTGGTTCCAGCGAGTCGAACAGGTGGCTCCGGCGTTCTTGGCAGGTGGTTCCGGTCTGTCCGGTAGTTGTTTCCGGCGTGTCTGGCACGTGCTTCCGGCACGTCTGAGAGGTGGTTCCGGCATGCGCGGCAGGTGATTCCGTAGTGTCCGCCAGGTGGTTCTGGCGTACCCGGCAGGTGATTTTAGCGTGTCCGGCAGGTGTTTCTGGCGAGTCGAGCAGGTGGCTCCGGCATGCTCGGCAGGTGCTTCCGGCGTCTCCGGCACTTGGTTCTGGTGTGTCTGAGAGCTGGTTCCGGCATGTCCGGCAGATGATTCCGGAGTGTCCGCCAAGTGGTTCTGGCATACCCAGCAGGTGATTTTGGCGTGTCAGGGAGGTGGTACCGGTGAGTCGAGCAGGTGGTTCCGGCGTGCTCAGCAGGTGGTTCAGGCGGTTCTGGCAGGTGGTATCCGTCTGTTCGGGGTGTGGTTCCAGCATCTCATGAACACGTTTCTGGCACGTCTGAGATGTGGTTCCAGACGGCCCGAAAGGTGTTTCCGCAGTGTCCGCCAAGCGGTTCTGGCGTAGTTGGCAGGTGAGTTTGGCATGACTGGCAGGTGGTTCCAGCAAGCCTGGCAGGTGATTCCAAAGTGTTCACCAACTGGTTGTGGCGTAGCCGGCAGGTGATTTTTGCGTGATCGGCAGGTGGTTCTGGAGAGTCGAGCAGGTGGTTCCGGCGTGCTCGGCTGGTGCTTCCGGGGTCATTGGCATGGGGTTCTGGCATGTCTGAGAGGTGGTTCCTGCATGCCCGGCAAGTGATTCCGGAGTGTTCGCCAAGTGGTTCTGGCATAGTCGGCAGGTGATTTTGGCATGTCCGGCAGGTGGTTCAGGCGAGTTGAGCAGGTGGTTCCAACGGGCTTGGCAGGTGCTTCCGGCGTCTCCGGCACGTGTTTCTGGCACATCTGACAGGTGGTTCCGGCATGCCCGAAAGGTGATTCCGGTCTGTCCGGTAGGTGGTTCCAGCCTGCACGGCAGGTGGTTCTGGTACGTCTCAGAGGTGGTTGCGCATGCCCAACAGGTGATTCCGGACTGTCCGCCACATGGTTCTGGCACGTCTGAGAGGTGGTTCCGGCATGCCCGGCAGGTCATCCCAGAGAGTCCTCCAAGTGGTTCTGGCATAACACGCAGGTGATTTTGGCGTGTCTGGCAGGTTGTTCCGTTGTGCTTGGCAGTTGGTTCAGGCTTGGCCGGCAGGTGGTTCCAGACTGTCCAGGACGTGTTTCCAGCTTCTCCGGCAGGTGGTTCTGGCGAGTCGAGCAGGTGGTTCCGGCGTGCTCGGCAGGTGCTTCCGGGGTCATTGGCACGTGGTTCTGGCATATCTGAGAGGTGGTTCCGGCATGCCCGGCAGGTGATTCCGGAGTGTTCGCCAAGTGTTTCCGGCGTAGCCGGCAGGTGATTTTGCATGTCCAGCGGTCGTTCCGGCGGGTCGAGCCGGTGGTTCCGGCGTGTCCGGCAGGTGGTTCCGGTCTGTCCGGCAGGTGGTCCTGTGGTGTCCGGCACGAGGTTCAGTCTGAGAGGCTGTGCCGGCATGCCCCTCACGTGATTCCGGCTTGTCCCCGAAGTGGTGCTGGTGTAGCGGGCAGGTGATTTTGGTGTGTCCGGCAGGTGGTTCAGGCGAGTTGAGCAGGTGGTTGCGACGTGCTCGGCAGGTGCTTCCGGCGTCTCCGGCACGTGTTTCTGGCACATCTGACTGGTGGTTCCGGCATGACCAAAAGTTGATTCCGGTCTGTCCGGTAGGTGGTTCCGGCGTGCGCGGCACGTGGTTCTGGTACGTCTCAGAGGTGGTTGCGTATGCCCAACAGGGGATTCCGGACTGTCTGGCACGTGCTTCTGGCACGTCTGAGAGGTGGTTCCAACATGCCCGGCAGGTCATTTCGGAGAGTCGTCCAAGTGGTTCTGGCGTAGCCCGCAGGTGATTTTGGCGTGTCCGGCAGGTGGTTCCGCCGTGATCGGCTGGTGGTTCAGGCATGGCCGTCACGTGGTTCCAGTCTGTCCAGGACGTGTTTCCAGCTTCTCCGGCAGGTGGTTCTGGTACGTCTGAGAGGTGGTTACGCCATGGCTGGCAGGTGATCCCGGATTGTCCCCCAGGTGGTTCTGGCATAGCCAGCAGTTGATATTGGCCTGTCCGGCAGGTGGTTCCAGCGAGTCGAACAGGTGGCTCCGGGGTTCTTGGCAGGTGGTTCCGGTCTGTCCGGTAGGTGTTTCCGGCGTGTCTGGCACGTGCTTCCGGCACGTCTGAGAGGTGGTTCCGGCATGCGCGACAGGTGATTCCGTAGTGTCCGCCAGGTGGTTCTGGCATACCCGGCAGGTGATTTTGGCGTGTCCGGCAGGTGTTTCTGGCGAGTCGAGCAGGTGACTCCGGCATGCTCGGCAGGTGCTTCCGGCGTCTCCGGCACGTGGTTATGGTGTGTCTGAGAGCTGGTTCCGGCATGTCCGGCAGATGATTCCGGAGTGTCCGCCAAGTGGTTCTGGCATACCCAGCAGGTGATTTTGGCGTGTCAGGGAGGTGGTGCCGGTGAGTCGAGCAGGTGGTTCCGGCGTGCTCAGCAGGTGGTTCAGGCGGTTCTGGCAGGTGGTATCCGTCTGTTCGGGGTGTGGTTCCAGCATCTCATGAACACGTTTCTGGCACGTCTGAGATGTGGTTCCAGACGGCCCGACAGGTGTTTCCGCAGTGTCCGCCAAGCGGTTCTGGCGTAGTTGGCAGGTGAGTTTGGCATGACTGGCAGGTGGTTCCAGCAAGCCTGGCAGGTGATTCCAAAGTGTTCACCAACTGGTTGTGGCGTAGCCGGCAGGTGATTTTTGCGTGATCGGCAGGTGGTTCTGGAGAGTCGAGCAGGTGGTTCCGGCGTGCTCGGCTGGTGCTTCCGGGGTCATTGGCATGGGGTTCTGGCATGTCTGAGAGGTGGTTCCTGCATGCCCGGCAAGTGATTCCGGAGTGTTTGCCAAGTGGTTCTGGCATAGTCGGCAGGTGATTTTGGCATGTCCGGCAGGTGGTTCAGGCGAGTTGAGCAGGTGGTTCCAACGGGCTTGGCAGGTGCTTCCGGCGTCTCCGGCACGTGTTTCTGGCACATCTGACAGGTGGTTCCGGCATGCCCGAAAGGTGATTCCGGTCTGTCCGGTAGGTGGTTCCAGCCTGCACGGCAGGTGGTTCTGGTACGTCTCAGAGGTGGTTGCGCATGCCCAACAGGTGATTCCGGACTGTCCGCCACATGGTTCTGGCACGTCTGAGAGGTGGTTCCGGCATGCCCGGCAGGTCATCCCAGAGAGTCCTCCAAGTGGTTCTGGCATAACACGCAGGTGATTTTGGCGTGTCTGGCAGGTTGTTCCGTTGTGATTGGCAGTTGGTTCAGGCTTGGCCGCCAGGTGGTTCCAGACTGTCCAGGACGTGTTTCCAGCTTCTCCGGCAGGTGGTTCTGGTACGTCTGAGAGGTGGTTCCGCCATGGCTGGCAGGTGATTCCGGACCGTCCCCCAGGTGGTTCTGGCATAGCCAGCAGTTGATATTGGCCTGTCCGGCAGGTGGTTCCAGCGAGTCGAACAGGTGGCTCCGGCGTGCTCGGCAGGTGGTTCCGGTCTGTCGGGTAGGTGATTCCGGCGTGTCCGGCACGTGCTTCCGGCACGTCTGAGAGGTGGTTCCGGCATGCGCGACAGGTGGTCTCGGAGTGTCCGCCAGGTGGCTCTGGCGTACCCGGCAGGTGATTTTGGCCTGTCCGGCAGGTGTTTCTTGCGAGTCGAGCAGGTGGCTCCGGCATGCTCGGCAGGTGCTTCCGGCGTCTCCGGCACGTGGTTCTGGTGTGTCTGAGAGCTGGTTCCGGCATGTCCGGAAGATGATTCCGGAGTGTCCGCCAAGTGGTTCTGGCATACCCGGCTGGTGATTTGGGCATGTCAGGTAGGTGGTTCCGGCGAGTCGAGCAGGTGGCTCCGGCGTGCTCGGCAGGTTGTTCAGACGGGTCTGGCAGGTGTTTTCCGTCTGTTCGGGGTGTGCTTCCAGCATCTCATGCACATGGTTCTGGCACGTCTGAGATGTGGTTCCGGCCGGACCGACAGGTGTTTCCACAGTGTCCGCCAAGTGGTACTGGCGTAGTTGGCAGGTGATTTTGGCATGACCGGCAGGTGGTTCCAGCAAGCCCGGCAGGTGATTCCGAAGTGTTCCCCAACTGGTTGTGGCGTAGCCGGCAGGTGATTTTTGCGTGTCCGGCAGGTGGTTCTGGCGAGTCGAGCAGGTGGTTCCGGCGTGCTCGGCAGGTGCTTCCGGGGTCATTGGCACGTGGTTCTGGCATATCTGAGAGGTGGTTCCGGCATGCCCGGCAGGTGATTCCGGAGTGTTCGCCAAGTGTTTCCGGCGTAGCCGGCAGGTGATTTTGCATGTCCAGCGGTCGTTCCGGCGGGTCGAGCCGGTGGTTCCGGCGTGTCCGGCAGGTGGTTCCGGTCTGTCCGCCAGGTGGTCCTGTGGTGTCCGGCACGAGGTTCAGTCTGAGAGGCTGTGCCGGCATGCCCCTCACGTGATTCCGGCTTGTCCCCGAAGTGGTGCTGGTGTAGCGGGCAGGTGATTTTGGTGTGTCCGGCAGGTGGTTCAGGCGAGTTGAGCAGGTGGTTGCGACGTGCTCGGCAGGTGCTTCCGGCGTCTCCGGCACGTGTTTCTGGCACATCTGACTGGTGGTTCCGGCATGCCCAAAAGTTGATTCCGGTCTGTCCGGTAGGTGGTTCCGGCGTGCGCGGCACGTGGTTCTGGTACGTCTCAGAGGTGGTTGCGTATGCCCAACAGGTGATTCCGGACTGTCTGGCACGTGCTTCTGGCACGTCTGAGAGGTGGTTCCAACATGCCCGGCAGGTCATTTCGGAGAGTCGTCCAAGTGGTTCTGGCGTAGCCCGCAGGTGATTTTGGCGTGTCCGGCAGGTGGTTCCGCCGTGATCGGCTGGTGGTTCAGGCATGGCCGTCACGTGGTTCCAGTCTGTCCAGGACGTGTTTCCAGCTTCTCCGGCAGGTGGTTCTGGTACGTCTGAGAGGTGGTTACGCCATGGCTGGCAGGTGATCCCGGATTGTCCCCCAGGTGGTTCTGGCATAGCCAGCAGTTGATATTGGCCTGTCCGGCAGGTGGTTCCAGCGAGTCGAACAGGTGGCTCCGGGGTTCTTGGCAGGTGGTTCCGGTCTGTCCGGTAGGTGTTTCCGGCGTGTCTGGCACGTGCTTCCGGCACGTCTGAGAGGTGGTTCCGGCATGCGCGACAGGTGATTCCGTAGTGTCCGCCAGGTGGTTCTGGCATACCCGGCAGGTGATTTTGGCGTGTCCGGCAGGTGTTTCTGGCGAGCCGAGCAGGTGACTCCGGCATGCTCGGCAGGTGCTTCCGGCGTCTCCGGCACGTGGTTATGGTGTGTCTGAGAGCTGGTTCCGGCATGTCCGGCAGATGATTCCGGAGTGTCCGCCAAGTGGTTCTGGCATACCCAGCAGGTGATTTTGGCGTGTCAGGGAGGTGGTGCCGGTGAGTCGAGCAGGTGGTTCCGGCGTGCTCAGCAGGTGGTTCAGGCGGTTCTGGCAGGTGGTATCCTTCTGTTCGGGGTGTGGTTCCAGCATCTCATGAACACGTTTCTGGCACGTCTGAGATGTGGTTCCTGCCGGGCCGACAGGTGTTTCCGCAGTGTCCGCCAAGCGGTTCTGGCGTAGTTGGCAGGTGATTTTGGCATGACTGGCAGGTGGTTCCAGCAAGCCTGGCAGGTGATTCCAAAGTGTTCACCAACTGGTTGTGGCGTAGCCGGCAGGTGATTTTTGCGTGATCGGCAGGTGCTTCTGGCGAGTCAAGCAAGTTGTTCCGGCGTGCTCGGCTGGTGCTTCCGGGGTCATTGGCACGGGGTTCTGGCATGTCTGAGAGGTGGTTCCTGCATGCCCGGCAAGTGATTCCGGAGGGTTCGCCAAGGGGTTCTGGCATAGTCGGCAGGTGATTTTGGCATTTCCGGCAGGTGGTTCAGGCGAGTTGAGCAGGTGGTTCCAACGTGCTTGGCAGGTGCGTCCGGCGTCTCCGGCACGTGTTTCTGGCACATCTGACAGGTGGTTCCGGCATGCCCGAAAGGTGATTCCGGTCTGTCCGGTAGGTGGTTCCAGCCTGCACGGCATGTGGTTCTGGTACGTCTCAGAGGTGGTTGCGCATGCCCAACAGGTGATTCCGGACTGTCCGCCACATGGTTCTGGCACGTCTGAGAGGTGGTTCCGGCATGCCCGGCAGGTCATCCCAGAGAGTCCTCCAAGTGGTTCTGGCATAACACGCAGGTGATTTTGGCGTGTCTGGCAGGTTGTTCCGTTGTGCTTGGCAGGTGGTTCAGGCTTGGCCGGCAGGTGGTTCCAGACTGTCCAGGACGTGTTTCCAGCTTCTCCGGCAGGTGGTTCTGGTACGTCTGAGAGGTGGTTCCGCCATGGCTGGCAGGCGATTCCGGACCGTCCCCCAGGTGGTTCTGGCATAGCCAGCAGTTGATATTGGCCTGTCCGGCAGGTGGTTCCAGCGAGTCGAACAGGTGTCTCCGGCGTGCTCGGCAGGTGGTTCCGGTCTGTCCGGTAGGTGATTCCGTCGTGTCCGGCACTTGCTTCCGGCACGGCTGAGAGGTGGTTCCGGCATGCACGACAGGTGATTTCGGAGTGTCCGCCAGGTGGCTCTGGCATACCCGGCAGGTGATTTTGGCGTGTCCGGCAGGTGTTTCTTGCGAGTCGAGCAGGTGGCTCCGGCATGCTCGGCAGGTGCTTCCGGCGTCTCCGGCACCTGGTTCTGGTGTGTCTGAGAGCTGGTTCCGGCATGTCCGGCAGATGATTCTGGAGTGTCGGGCAAGTGGTTCTGGCACACCCGGCTGGTGATTTGGGCATGTCAGGTAGGTGGTTCCGGCGAGTCGAGCAGATGGCTCCGGCATGCTCGGCAGGTTGTTCAGACGGGTCTGGCAGGTGTTTTCCGTCTGTTCGGGGTGTGGTTCCAGCATCTCCTTTGAACACGTTTCTGGCACGTCTGAGATGTGGTTCCAGCCGGCCCGACAGGTGTTTCCGCAGTGTCCGCCAAGCGGTTCTGGCGTAGTTGGCAGGTGATTTTGGCATGACTGGCAGGTGGTTCCAGCAAGCCTGGCAGGTGATTCCAAAGTGTTCACCAACTGGTTGTGGCGTAGCCGGCAGGTGATTTTTGCGTGATCGGCAGGTGGTTCTGGCGAGTCGAGCAAGTTGTTCCGGCGTGATCGGCTGGTGCTTCCGGGGTCATTGGCACGGGGTTCTGGCATGTCTGAGAGGTGGTTCCTGCATGCCCGGCAAGTGATTCCGGAGTGTTCGCCAAGGGGTTCTGGCATAGTCGGCAGCTGATTTTGGCATGTCCGGCAGGTGGTTCAGGCGAGTTGAGCAGGTGGTTCCAACGTGCTTGGCAGGTGCTTCCGGCGTCTCCGGCACGTGTTTCTGGCACATCTGACAGGTGGTTCCGGCATGCCCGAAAGGTGATTCCGGTCTGTCCGGTAGGTGGTTCCAGCCTGCACGGCATGTGGTTCTGGTACGTCTCAGAGGTGGTTGCGCATGCCCAACAGGTGATTCCGGACTGTCCGCCACATGGTTCTGGCACGTCTGAGAGGTGGTTCCGGCATGCCCGGCAGGTCATCCCAGAGAGTCCTCCAAGTGGTTCTGGCATAACACGCAGGTGATTTTGGCGTGTCTGGCAGGTTGTTCCGTTGTGCTTGGCAGGTGGTTCAGGCTTGGCCGGCAGGTGGTTCCAGACTGTCGAGGACGTGTTTCCAGCTTCTCCGGCAGGTGGTTCTGGTACGTCTGAGAGGTGGTTCCGCCATGGCTGGCAGGCGATTCCGGACGGTCCCCCAGGTGGTTCTGGCATAGCCAGCAGTTGATATTGGCCTGTCCGGCAGGTGGTTCCAGCGAGTCGAACAGGTGGCTCCGGCGTGCTCGGCAGGTGGTTCCGGTCTGTCCGGTAGGTGATTCCGGCGTGTCCGGCAGGTGCTTCCGGCACGTCTGAGAGGTGGTTCCGGCATGCGCGACAGGTGTTTTCGGAGTGTCCGCCAGGTGGTTCTGGCGTACCCGGCAGGTGATTTTGGCGTGTCCGGCAGGTGTTTCTGGCGAGTCGAGCAGGTGGCTCCGGCATGCTCGGCAGGTGCTTCCGGCGTCTCCGGCACGTGGTTCTGGTGTGTCTGAGAGCTGGTTCCGGCATGTCTGGCAGATGATTCCGGAGTGTCCGGCAAGTGGTTCTGGCATACCCGGCTGGTGATTTGGGCATGTCAGGTAGGTGGTTCCGGCGAGTCGAGCAGGTGGCTCCGGCGTGCTCGGCAGGTTGTTCAGACGGGTCTGGCAGGTGTTTTCCGTCTGTTCGGGGTGTGGTTCCAGCATCTCATGCACATGGTTCTGGCACGTCTGAGATGTGGTTCCGGCCGGCCCGACAGGTGTTTCCACAGTGTCCGCCAAGTGGTACTGGCGTAGTTGGCAGGTGATTTTGGCATGACCGGCAGGTGGTTCCAGCAAGCCCGGCAGGTGATTCCGAAGTGTTCCCCAACTGGTTGTGGCGTAGCCGGCAGGTGATTTCTGCGTGTCCGGCAGGTGGTTCTGGTGAGTCGAGCAGGTGGTTCCGGCGTGCTCGGCAGGTGCTTCCGGGGTCATTGGCACGTGGTACAGTCATATCTGCGAGGTGGTTCCGGCATGCCCGGCAGGTGATTCCGGAGTGTTCGCCAAGTGTTTCCGGCGTAGCCGGCAGGTGATTTTGCATGTCCAGCGGTCGTTCCGGCGGGTCAAGCCGGTGGTTCCGGCGTGTCCGGCAGGTGGTTCCGGTCTGTCCGGCAGGTGGTTCTGTGGTGTCCGGCACGAGGTTCAGTCTGAGAGGCTGTGCCGGCATGCCCCTCACGTGATTCCGGCTTGTCCCCGAAGTGGTGCTGGTGTAGCGGGCAGGTGATTTTGGCGTGCCCGGCAGGTGGTTCCGGTTAGTTGAGCAGGTGGTTGCGACATGCTCGGCAGGTGCTTCCGGCGTCTCCGGCACGTGTTTCTGGCACATCTGACTGGTGGTTCCGGCATGCCCAAAAGTTGATTCCGGTCTGTCCGGTAGGTGGTTCCGGCGTGCACGGCACGTGGTTCTGGTACGTCTCAGAGGTGGTTGCGTATGCCCAACAGGTGATTCCGGACTGTCCGCCACGTGCTTCTGGCACGTCTGAGAGGTGTTTCCAACATGCCCGGCATGTCATTTCGGAGAGTCGTCCAAGTGGTTCTGGCGTAGGCCGCAGGTGATTTTGGCGTGTCCGGCAGGTGGTTCCGCCGTGCTCGGCAGGTGGTTCAGGCATGGCCGTCACGAGGTTCCAGTCTGTCCAGGACGTGTTTCGAGCTTCTCCGGCAGGTGGTTCTGGTACGTCTGAGAGGTGGTTCCGCCATGGCTGGCAGGCGATTCCGGACCGTCCCCCAGGTGGTTCTGGCATAGCCAGCAGTTGATATTGGCCTGTCCGGCAGGTGGTTCCAGCGAGTCGAACAGGTGGCTCCGGCGTGCTGGGCAGGTGTTTCCGGTCTGTCCGGTAGGTGATTCCGGCGTGTCCGGCACGTGCTTCCGGCAAGTCTGAGAGGTGGTTCCGGCATGCGTGACAGGTGGTTTCGGAGTGTCTGCCAGGTGGTTCTGGCGTACCCGGCAGGTGATTTTGGCGTGTCCGGCAGGTGTTTCTGGCGAGTCGTGCAGGTGGCTCCGGCATGCTCGGCAGGTGTTTCCGGCGTCTCCTGCACGTGGTTCTGGTGTGTCTGAGAGCTGGTTCCGGCATGTCCGGCAGATGATTTCGGAGTGTCCGCCAAGTGGTTCTGGCATACCCGGCTGGTGATTTGGGCATGTCAGGTAGTTGGTTTCGGCGAGTCGAGCAGGTGGCTCCGGCGTGCTCGGCAGGTTGTTCAGACGGGTCTGGCAGGTGTTTTCCGTCTGTTCGGGGTGTGGTTCCAGCATCTCATGCACATGGTTCTGGCACGTCTGAGATGTGGTTCCGGCCGGCCCGACAGGTGTTTCCACAGTGTCCGCCAAGTGGTACTGGCGTAGTTGGCAGGTGATTTTGGCATGACCGGCAGGTGGTTCCAGCAAGCCCGGCAGGTGATTCCGAAGTGTTCCCCAACTGGTTGTGGCGTAGCCGGCAGGTGATTTCTGCGTGTCCGGCAGGTGGTTCTGGCGAGTCGACCAGGTGATTCCGGCGTGCTCGGCAGGTGCTTCTGGGGTCATTGGCACGTGGTTCTGGCATATATGAGAGGTGGTTCCGGCATGCCCGGCAGGTGATTCCGGAGTGTTCGCCAAGTGTTTGCGGCGTAGCCGGCAGGTGAGTTTGCATGTCCAGCGGTCGTTCCGGCAGGTCGAGCTGGTGGTTCCGGCGTGTCCGGCAGGTGGTTCCGGTCTGTCCGGCAGGTGGTTCTGTGGTGTCCGGCACGAGGTTCAGTCTGAGAGGCTGTGCCGGCATGCCCCTCACGTGATTCCGGCTTGTCCCCGAAGTGGTGCTGGTGTAGCGGGCAGGTGATTTTGGCGTGTCCGGCAGGTGGTTCCGGCGAGTTGAGCATGTGGTTGCGACGTGCTCGGCAGGTGCTTCCGGCGTCTCCGGCACGTGTTTCTGGCACATCTGACTGGTGGTTCCGGCATGCCCAAAAGTTGATTCCGGTCTGTCTGGTAGGTGGTTCCGGCGTGCGCGGCACGTGGTTCTGGTACGTGTCAGAGGTGGTTGCGTATGCCCAACAGGTGATTCCGGACTGTCCGCCACGTGCTTCTGGCACGTCTGAGAGGTGGTTCCAACATGCCCGGCAGGTCATTTCGGAGAGTCGTCCAAGTGGTTCTGGCGTAGCCCGCAGGTGATTTTGGCGTGTCCGGCAGGTGGTTCCGCCGTGCTCGGCAGGTGGTTCAGGCATGGCCGTCACGTGGTTCCAGTCTGTCCAGGACGTGTTTCGAGCTTCTCCGGCAGGTGGTTCTGGTACGTCTGAGAGGTGGTTCCGCCATGGCTGGCAGGCGATTCCGGACCGTCCCCCAGGTGGTTCTGGCATAGCCAGCAGTTGATATTGGCCTGTCCGGCAGGTGGTTCCAGCGAGTCGAACAGGTGGCTCCGGCGTGCTGGGCAGGTGTTTCCGGTCTGTCCGGTAGGTGATTCCGGCGTGTCCGGCACGTGCTTCCGGCAAGTCTGAGAGGTGGTTCCGGCATGCGTGACAGGTGGTTTCGGAGTGTCTGCCAGGTGGTTCTGGCGTACCCGGCAGGTGATTTTGGCGTGTCCGGCAGGTGTTTCTGGCGAGTCGAGCAGGTGGCTCCGGCATGCTCGGCAGGTGTTTCCGGCGTCTCCTGCACGTGGTTCTGGTGTGTCTGAGAGCTGGTTCCGGCATGTCCGGCAGATGATTCCGGAGTGTCCGCCAAGTGGTTCTGGCATACACAGAAGTTGATTTTGGCGTGTCAGGGAGGTGGTGCCGGTGAGTCAAGCAGGTGGTTCCGGCGTGCTCAGCAGGTGGTTCAGGCGGTTCTGGCAGGTGGTATCCTTCTGTTCGGGGTGTGGTTCCAGCATCTCATGAACACGTTTCTGGCACGTCTGAGATGTGGTTCCAGCCGGCCCGACAGGTGTTTCCGCAGTGTCCGCCAAGCGGTTCTGGCGTAGTTGGCAGGTGATTTTGGCATGACTGGCAGGTGGTTCCAGCAAGCCTGGCAGGTGATTCCAAAGTGTTCACCAACTGGTTGTGGCGTAGCCGGCAGGCGATTTCTGCGTGTCCGGCAGGTGGTTCTGGCGAGTCGACCAGGTGATTCCGGCGTGCTCGGCAGGTGCTTCTGGGGTCATTGGCACGTGGTTCTGGCATATCTGAGAGGTGGTTCCGGCATGCCCGGCAGGTGATTCCGGAGTGTTCGCCAAGTGTTTGCGGCGTAGCCGGCAGGTGAGTTTGCATGTCCAGCGGTCGTTCCGGCGGGTCGAGCTGGTGGTTCCGGCGTGTCCGGCAGGTGGTTCCGGTCTGTCCGGCAGGTGGTTCTGTGGTGTCCTGCACGAGTTTCAGTCTGAGAGGCTGTGCCGGCATGCCCCTCACGTGATTCCGGCTTGTCCCCGAAGTGGTGCTGGTGTAGCGGGCAGGTGATTTTGGCGTGTCCGGCAGGTGGTTCCGGCGAGTTGAGCATGTGGTTGCGACGTGCTCGGCAGGTGCTTCCGGCGTCTCCGGCACGTGTTTCTGGCACATCTGACTGGTGGTTCCGGCATGCCCAAAAGTTGATTCCGGTCTGTCTGGTAGGTGGTTCCGGCGTGCGCGGCACGTGGTTCTGGTACGTGTCAGAGGTGGTTGCGTATGCCCAACAGGTGATTCCGGACTGTCCGCCACGTGCTTCTGGCACGTCTGAGAGGTGGTTCCAACATGCCCGGCAGGTCATTTCGGAGAGTCGTCCAAGTGGTTCTGGCGTAGCCCGCAGGTGATTTTGGCGTGTCCGGCAGGTGGTTCAGGCATGGCCGTCACGTGGTTCCAGTCTGTCCAGGACGTGTTTCCAGCTTCTCCGGCAGGTGGTTCTGGTACGTCTGAGAGGTGGTTCCGCCATGGCTGGCAGGTGATCCCGGACTGTCCCCCAGGTGGTTCTGGCATAGCCAGCAGTTGATATTGGCCTGTCCGGCAGGTGGTTCCAGCGAGTCGAACAGGTGGCTCCGGCGTTCTTGGCAGGTGGTTCCGGTCTGTCCGGTAGGTGTTTCCGGCGTGTCTGGCACGTGCTTCCGGCACGTCTGAGAGGTGGTTCCGGCATGCGCGGCAGGTGATTCCGTAGTGTCCGCCAGGTGGTTCTGGCATACCCGGCAGGTGATTTTGGCGTGTCCGGCAGGTGTTTCTGGCGAGTCGAGCCGGTGGCTCCGGCATGCTCGGCAGGTGCTTCCGGCGTCTCCGGCACGTGGTTCTGGTGTGTCTGAGAGCTGGTTCCGGCATGTCCGGCAGATGATTCCGGAGTGTCCGCCAAGTGGTTCTGGCATACCCAGCAGGTGATTTTGGCGTGTCAGGGAGGTGGTACCGGTGAGTCGAGCAGGTGGTTCCGGCGTGCTCAGCAGGTGGTTCAGGCGGTTCTGGCAGGTGGTATCCGTCTGTTCGGGGTGTGGTTCCAGCATCTCCTTTGAACACGTTTCTGGCACGTCTGAGATGTGGTTCCAGCCGGCCCGACAGGTGTTTCCGCAGTGTCCGCCAAGCGGTTCTGGCGTAGTTGGCAGGTGATTTTGGCATGACTGGCAGGTGGTTCCAGCAAGCCTGGCAGGTGATTCCAAAGTGTTCACCAACTGGTTGTGGCGTAGCCGGCAGGTGATTTTTGCGTGATCGGCAGGTGGTTCTGGCGAGTCGAGCAGGTGGTTCCGGCGTGCTCGGCTGGTGCTTCCGGGGTCATTGGCAAGGGGTTCTGGCATGTCTGAGAGGTGGTTCCTGCATGCCCGGCAAGTGATTCCGGAGTGTTTGCCAAGTGGTTCTGGCATAGTCGGCAGGTGATTTTGGCATGTCCGGCAGGTGGTTCAGGCGAGTTGAGCAGGTGGTTCCAACGTGCTTGGCAGGTGCTTCCGGCGTCTCCGGCACGTGTTTCTGGCACATCTGACAGGTGGTTCCGGCATGCCCGAAAGGTGATTCCGGTCTGTCCGGTAGGTGGTTCCAGCCTGCACGGCATGTGGTTCTGGTACGTCTCAGAGGTGGTTGCGCATGCCCAACAGGTGATTCCGGACTGTCCGCCACATGGTTCTGGCACGTCTGAGAGGTGGTTCCGGCATGCCCGGCAGGTCATCCCAGAGAGTCCTCCAAGTGGTTCTGGCATAACACGCAGGTGATTTTGGCGTGTCTGGCAGGTTGTTCCGTTGTGCTTGGCAGGTGGTTCAGACTTGGCCGGCAGGTGGTTCCAGACTGTCCAGGACGTGTTTCCAGCTTCTCCGGCAGGTGGTTCTGGTACGTCTGAGAGGTGGTTCCGCCATGGCTGGCAGGTGATTCCGGACGGTCCCCCAGGTGGTTCTGGCATAGCCAGCAGTTGATATTGGCCTGTCCGGCAGGTGGTTCCAGCGAGTCGAACAGGTGGCTCCGGCGTGCTCGGCAGGTGGTTCCGGTCTGTCCGGTAAGTGATTCCGGCGTGTCCGGCACGTGCTTCCGGCACGTCTGAGAGGTGGTTCCGGCATGCACGACAGGTGATTTCGGAGTGTCCGCCAGGTGGTTCTGGCGTACCCGGCAGGTGATTTTGGCGTGTCCGGCAGGTGTTTCTGGCGAGTCGAGCAGGTGGCTCCGGCATGCTCGGCAGGTGCTTCCGGCGTCTCCGGCACGTGGCTCTGGTGTGTCTGAGAGCTGGTTCCGGCATGTCCGGCAGATGATTCCGGAGTGTCCGGCAAGTGGTTCTGGCATACCCGGCTGGTGATTTGGGCATGTCAGGTAGGTGGTTCCGGCGAGTCGAGCAGGTGGCTCCGGCGTGCTCGGCAGGTTGTTCAGACGGGTCTGGCAGGTGTTTTCCGTCTGTTCGGGGTGTGGTTCCAGCATCTCATGCACATGGTTCTGGCACGTCTGAGATGTGGTTCTGGCCGGCCCGTCAGGTGTTTCCACAGTGTCCGCCAAGTGGTACTGGCGTAGTTGGCAGGTGATTTTGGCATGACCGGCAGGTGGTTCCAGCAAGCCCGGCAGGTGATTCCGAAGTGTTCCCCAACTGGTTGTGGCGTAGCCGGCAGGTGATTTCTGCGTGTCCGGCAGGTGGTTCTGGTGAGTCGAGCAGGTGGTTCCGGCGTGCTCGGCAGGTGCTTCCGGGGTCATTGGCACGTGGTACTGTCATATCTGAGAGGTGGTTCCGGCATGCCCGGCAGGTGATTCCGGAGTGTTCGCCAAGTGTTTCCGGCGTAGCCGGCAGGTGATTTTGCATGTCCAGCGGTCGTTCCGGCGGGTCAAGCCGGTGGTTCCGGCGTGTCCGGCAGGTGGTTCCGGTCTGTCCGGCAGGTGGTTCTGTGGTGTCCGGCACGAGGTTCAGTCTGAGAGGCTGTGCCGGCATGCCCCTCACGTGATTCCGGCTTGTCCCCGAAGTGGTGCTGGTGTAGCGGGCAGGTGATTTTGGCGTCCCCGGCAGGTGGTTCAGGCGAGTTGAGCAGGTGGTTGCGACGTGCTCGGCAGGTGCTTCCGGCGTCTCCGGCACGTGTTTCTGGCACATCTGACTGGTGGTTCCGGCATGCCCAAAAGTTGATTCCGGTCTGTCCGGTAGGTGGTTCCGGCGTGCACGGCACGTGGTTCTGGTACGTCTCAGAGGTGCTTGCGTATGCCCAACAGGTGATTCCAGACTGTCTGGCACGTGCTTCTGGCACGTCTGAGAGGTGGTTCCAACATGCCCGGCAGGTCATTTCGGAGAGTCGTCCAAGTGGTTCTGGCGTAGCCCGCAGGTGATTTTGGCGTGTCCGGCAGGTGGTTCCGCCGTGCTCGGCAGGTGGTTCAGGCATGGCCGTCACGTGGTTCCAGTCTGTCCAGGACGTGTTTCCAGCTTCTCCGGCAGGTGGTTCTGGTACGTCTGAGAGGTGGTTCCGCCATGGCTGGCAGGTGATCCCGGACTGTCCCCCAGGTGGTTCTGGCATAGCCAGCAGTTGATATTGGCCTGTCCGGCAGGTGGTTCCAGCGAGTCGAACAGGTGGCTCCGGCGTTCTTGGCAGGTGGTTCCGGTCTGTCCGGTAGGTGTTTCCGGCGTGTCTGGCACGTGCTTCCGGCACGTCTGAGAGGTGGTTCCGGCATGCGCGGCAGGTGATTCCATAGCGTCCGCCAGGTGGTTCTGGCATACCCGGCAGGTGATTTTGGCGTGTCCGGCAGGTGTTTCTGGCGAGTCGAGCAGGTGGCTCCGGCATGCTCGGCAGGTGCTTCCGGCGTCTCCGGCACGTGGTTATGGTGTGTCTGAGAGCTGGTTCCGGCATGTCCGGCAGATGATTCCGGAGTGTCCGCCAAGTGGTTCTGGCATACCCAGCAGGTGATTTTGGCGTGTCAGGCAGGTGGTGCCGGTGAGTCGAGCAGGTGGTTCCGGCGTGCTCAGCAGGTGGTTCAGGCGGTTCTGGCAGGTGGTATCCGTCTGTTCGGGGTGTGGTTCCAGCATCTCCTTTGAACACGTTTCTGGCACGTCTGAGATGTGGTTCCAGCCGGCCCGACAGGTGTTTCCGCAGTGTCCGCCAAGCGGTTCTGGCGTAGTTGGCAGGTGATTTTGGCATGACTGGCAGGTGGTTCCAGCAAGCCTGGCAGGTGATTCCAAAGTGTTCACCAACTGGTTGTGGCGTAGCCGGCAGGTGATTTTTGCGTGATCGGCAGGTGGTTCTGGCGAGTCGAGCAGGTGGTTCCGGCGTGCTCGGCTGGTGCTTCCGGGGTCATTGGCAAGGGGTTCTGGCATGTCTGAGAGGTGGTTCCTGCATGCCCGGCAAGTGATTCCGGAGTGTTTGCCAAGTGGTTCTGGCATAGTCGGCAGGTGATTTTGGCATGTCCGGCAGGTGGTTCAGGCGAGTTGAGCAGGTGGTTCCAACGTGCTTGGCAGGTGCTTCCGGCGTCTCCGGCACGTGTTTCTGGCACATCTGACAGGTGGTTCCGGCATGCCCGAAAGGTGATTCCGGTCTGTCCGGTAGGTGGTTCCAGCCTGCACGGCATGTGGTTCTGGTACGTCTCAGAGGTGGTTGCGCATGCCCAACAGGTGATTCCGGACTGTCCGCCACATGGTTCTGGCACGTCTGAGAGGTGGTTCCGGCATGCCCGGCAGGTCATCCCAGAGAGTCCTCCAAGTGGTTCTGGCATAACACGCAGGTGATTTTGGCGTGTCTGGCAGGTTGTTCCGTTGTGCTTGGCAGGTGGTTCAGACTTGGCCGGCAGGTGGTTCCAGACTGTCCAGGACGTGTTTCCAGCTTCTCCGGCAGGTGGTTCTGGTACGTCTGAGAGGTGGTTCCGCCATGGCTGGCAGGTGATTCCGGACGGTCCCCCAGGTGGTTCTGGCATAGCCAGCAGTTGATATTGGCCTGTCCGGCAGGTGGTTCCAGCGAGTCGAACAGGTGGCTCCGGCGTGCTCGGCAGGTGGTTCCGGTCTGTCCGGTAAGTGATTCCGGCGTGTCCGGCACGTGCTTCCGGCACGTCTGAGAGGTGGTTCCGGCATGCACGACAGGTGATTTCGGAGTGTCCGCCAGGTGGTTCTGGCGTACCCGGCAGGTGATTTTTGCGTGTCCGGCAGGTGTTTCTGGCGAGTCGAGCAGGTGGCTCCGGCATGCTCGGCAGGTGCTTCCGGCGTCTCCGGCACGTGGCTCTGGTGTGTCTGAGAGCTGGTTCCGGCATGTCCGGCAGATGATTCCGGAGTGTCCGGCAAGTGGTTCTGGCATACCCGGCTGGTGATTTGGGCATGTCAGGTAGGTGGTTCCGGCGAGTCGAGCAGGTGGCTCCGGCGTGCTCGGCAGGTTGTTCAGACGGGTCTGGCAGGTGTTTTCCGTCTGTTCGGGGTGTGGTTCCAGCATCTCATGCACATGGTTCTGGCACGTCTGAGATGTGGTTCCGGCCGGCCCGTCAGGTGTTTCCACAGTGTCCGCCAAGTGGTACTGGCGTAGTTGGCAGGTGATTTTGGCATGACCGGCAGGTGGTTCCAGCAAGCCCGGCAGGTGATTCCGAAGTGTTCCCCAACTGGTTGTGGCGTAGCCGGCAGGTGATTTCTGCGTGTCCGGCAGGTGGTTCTGGTGAGTCGAGCAGGTGGTTCCGGCGTGCTCGGCAGGTGCTTCCGGGGTCATTGGCACGTGGTTCTGGCATATCTGAGAGGTGGTTCCGGCATGCCCGGCAGGTGATTCTGGAGTGTTCGCCAAGTGTTTCCGGCGTAGCCGGCAGGTGATTTTGCATGTCCAGCGGTCGTTCCGGCGGGTCGAGCTGGTGGTTCCGGCGTGTCCGGCAGGTGGTTCCGGTCTGTCCGGCAGGTGGTTCTGTGGTGTCCGGCACGAGGTTCAGTCTGAGAGGCTGTGCCGGCATGCCCCTCACGTGATTCCGGCTTGTCCCCGAAGTGGTGCTGGTGTAGCGGGCAGGTGATTTTGGCGTGTCCGGCAGGTGGTTCAGGCGAGTTGAGCAGGTGGTTGCGACGTGCTCGGCAGGTGCTTCCGGCGTCTCCGGCACGTGTTTCTGGCACATCTGACTGGTGGTTCCGGCATGCCCAAAAGTTGATTCCGGTCTGTCCGGTAGGTGGTTCCGGCGTGCACGGCACGTGGTTCTGGTACGTCTCAGAGGTGCTTGCGTATGCCCAACAGGTGATTCCAGACTGTCTGGCACGTGCTTCTGGCACGTCTGAGAGGTGGTTCCAACATGCCCGGCAGGTCATTTCGGAGAGTCGTCCAAGTGGTTCTGGCGTAGCCCGCAGGTGATTTTGGCGTGTCCGGCAGGTGGTTCCGCCGTGCTCGGCAGGTGGTTCAGGCATGGCCGTCACGTGGTTCCAGTCTGTCCAGGACGTGTTTCCAGCTTCTCCGGCAGGTGGTTCTGGTACGTCTGAGAGGTGGTTCCGCCATGGCTGGCAGGTGATCCCGGACTGTCCCCCAGGTGGTTCTGGCATAGCCAGCAGTTGATATTGGCCTGTCCGGCAGGTGGTTCCAGCGAGTCGAACAGGTGGCTCCGGCGTTCTTGGCAGGTGGTTCCGGTCTGTCCGGTAGGTGTTTCCGGCGTGTCTGGCACGTGCTTCCGGCACGTCTGAGAGGTGGTTCCGGCATGCGCGGCAGGTGATTCCATAGCGTCCGCCAGGTGGTTCTGGCATACCCGGCAGGTGATTTTGGCGTGTCCGGCAGGTGTTTCTGGCGAGTCGAGCAGGTGGCTCCGGCATGCTCGGCAGGTGCTTCCGGCGTCTCCGGCACGTGGTTATGGTGTGTCTGAGAGCTGGTTCCGGCATGTCCGGCAGATGATTCCGGAGTGTCCGCCAAGTGGTTCTGGCATACCCAGCAGGTGATTTTGGCGTGTCAGGGAGGTGGTGCCGGTGAGTCGAGCAGGTGGTTCCGGCGTGCTCAGCAGGTGGTTCAGGCGGTTCTGGCAGGTGGTATCCGTCTGTTCGGGGTGTGGTTCCAGCATCTCATGAACACGTTTCTGGCACGTCTGAGATGTGGTTCCAGCCGGCCCGACAGGTGTTTCCGCAGTGTCCGCCAAGCGGTTCTGGCGTAGTTGGCAGGTGATTTTGGCATGACTGGCAGGTGGTTCCAGCAAGCCTGGCAGGTGATTCCAAAGTGTTCACCAACTGGTTGTGGCGTAGCCGGCAGGTGATTTTTGCGTGATCGGCAGGTGCTTCTGGCGAGTCAAGCAAGTTGTTCCGGCGTGCTCGGCTGGTGCTTCCGGGGTCATTGGCACGGGGTTCTGGCATGTCTGAGAGGTGGTTCCTGCATGCCCGGCAAGTGATTCCGGAGTGTTCGCCAAGGGGTTCTGGCATAGTCGGCAGGTGATTTTGGCATTTCTGGCAGGTGGCTCAGGCGAGTTGAGCAGGTGGTTCCAACGTGCTTGGCAGGTGCGTCCGGCGTCTCCGGCACGTGTTTCTGGCACATCTGACAGGTGGTTCCGGCATGCCCGAAAGGTGATTCCGGTCTGTCCGGTAGGTGGTTCCAGCCTGCACGGCACGTGGTTCTGGTACGTCTCAGAGGTGGTTGCGCATGCCCAACAGGTGATTCCGGACTGTCCGCCACATGGTTCTGGCACGTCTGAGAGGTGGTTCCGGCATGCCCGGCAGGTCATCCCAGAGAGTCCTCCAAGTGGTTCTGGCATAACACGCAGGTGATTTTGGCGTGTCTGGCAGGTTGTTCCGTTGTGCTTGGCAGGTGGTTCAGGCTTGGCCGGCAGGTGGTTCCAGACTGTCCAGGACGTGTTTCCAGCTTCTCCGGCAGGTGGTTCTGGTACGTCTGAGAGGTGGTTCTGCCATGGCTGGCAGGTGATCCCGGACCGTCCCGCAGGTGGTTCTGGCATAGCCAGCAGTTGATATTGGCCTGTCCGGCAGGTGGTTCCAGCGAGTCGAACAGGTGGCTCCGGCGTGCTCGGCAGGTGGTTCCGGTCTGTCCGGTAGGTGATTCCGGCGTGTCCGGCACGTGCTTCCGGCACGTATGAGAGGTGGTTCCGGCATGCGCGACAGGTGATTTCGGAGTGTCCGCCAGGTGGTTCTGGCATACCCGGCAGGTGATTTTGGCGTGTCCGGCTGGTGTTTCTGGTGAGTCGAGCAGGTGGCTCCGGCATGCTCGGCAGGTGCTTCCGGCGTCTCCGGCATGTGGTTCTGGTGTGTCTGAGAGCTGGTTCCGGCATGTCCGGCAGATGATTCCGGAGTGTCCGCCAAGTGGTTCTGGCATACCCGGCTGGTGATTTGGGCATGTCAGGTAGGTGGTTCCGGCGAGTCGAGCAGGTGGCTCCGGCGTGCTCGGCAGGTTGTTCAGACGGGTCTGGCAGGTGTTTTCCGTCTGTTCGGGGTGTGGTTCCAGCATCTCATGCACATGGTTCTGGCACGTCTGAGATGTGGTTCCGGCCGGCCCGACAGCTGTTTCCACAGTGTCCGCCAAGTGGTACTGGCGTAGTTGGCAGGTGATTTTGGCATCACCGGCAGGTGGTTCCAGCAAGCCCGGCAGGTGATTCCGAAGTGTTCCCCAACTGGTTGTGGCGTAGCCGGCAGGTGATTTCTGCGTGTCCGGCAGGTGGTTCTGGCGAGTCGAGCAGGTGGTTCCGGCGTGCTCGGCAGGTGCTTCCGGGGTCATTGGCACGTGGTTCTGGCATATCTGAGAGGTGGTTCCGGCATGCCCGGCAGGTGATTCTGGAGTGTTCGCCAAGTGTTTCCGGCGTAGCCGGCAGGTGATTTTGCATGTCCAGCGGTCGTTCCGGCGGGTCGAGCTGGTGGTTCCGGCGTGTCCGGCAGGTGGTTCCGGTCTGTCCGGCAGGTGGTTCTGTGGTGTCCGGCACGAGGTTCAGTCTGAGAGGCTGTGCCGGCATGCCCCTCACGTGATTCCGGCTTGTCCCCGAAGTGGTGCTGGTGTAGCGGGCAGGTGATTTTGGCGTGTCCGGCAGGTGGTTCAGGCGAGTTGAGCAGGTGGTTGCGACGTGCTCGGCAGGTGCTTCCGGCGTCTCCGGCACGTGTTTCTGGCACATCTGACTGGTGGTTCCGGCATGCCCAAAAGTTGATTCCGGTCTGTCCGGTAGGTGGTTCCGGCGTGCACGGCACGTGGTTCTGGTACGTCTCAGAGGTGCTTGCGTATGCCCAACAGGTGATTCCAGACTGTCTGGCACGTGCTTCTGGCACGTCTGAGAGGTGGTTCCAACATGCCCGGCAGGTCGTTTCGGAGAGTCGTCCAAGTGGTTCTGGCGTAGCCCGCAGGTGATTTTGGCGTGTCCGGCAGGTGGTTCCGCCGTGCTCGGCAGGTGGTTCAGGCATGGCCGTCACGTGGTTCCAGTCTGTCCAGGACGTGTTTCCAGCTTCTCCGGCAGGTGGTTCTGGTACGTCTGAGAGGTGGTTCCGCCATGGCTGGCAGGTGATCCAGGACTGTCCCCCAGGTGGTTCTGGCATAGCCAGCAGTTGATATTGGCCTGTCCGGCAGGTGGTTCCAGCGAGTCGAACAGGTGGCTCCGGCGTTCTTGGCAGGTGGTTCCGGTCTGTCCGGTAGGTGTTTCCGGCGTGTCTGGCACGTGCTTCCGGCACGTCTGAGAGGTGGTTCCGGCATGCGCGGCAGGTGATTCCATAGCGTCCGCCAGGTGGTTCTGGCGTACCCGGCAGGTGATTTTGGCGTGTCCGGCAGGTGTTTCTGGCGAGTCGAGCAGGTGGCTCCGGCATGCTCGGCAGGTGCTTCCGGCGTCTCCGGCACGTGGTTATGGTGTGTCTGAGAGCTGGTTCCGGCATGTCCGGCAGATGATTCCGGAGTGTCCGCCAAGTGGTTCTGGCATACCCAGCAGGTGATTTTGGCGTGTCAGGGAGGTGGTGCCGGTGAGTCGAGCAGGTGGTTCCGGCGTGCTCAGCAGGTGGTTCAGGCGGTTCTGGCAGGTGGTATCCGTCTGTTCGGGGTGTGGTTCCAGCATCTCATGAACACGTTTCTGGCACGTCTGAGATGTGGTTCCAGCCGGCCCGACAGGTGTTTCCGCAGTGTCCGCCAAGCGGTTCTGGCGTAGTTGGCAGGTGATTTTGGCATGACTGGCAGGTGGTTCCAGCAAGCCTGGCAGGTGATTCCAAAGTGTTCACCAACTGGTTGTGGCGTAGCCGGCAGGTGATTTTTGCGTGATCGGCAGGTGCTTCTGGCGAGTCAAGCAAGTTGTTCCGGCGTGCTCGGCTGGTGCTTCCGGGGTCATTGGCACGGGGTTCTGGCATGTCTGAGAGGTGGTTCCTGCATGCCCGGCAAGTGATTCCGGAGTGTTCGCCAAGGGGTTCTGGCATAGTCGGCAGGTGATTTTGGCATTTCTGGCAGGTGGTTCAGGCGAGTTGAGCAGGTGGTTCCAACGTGCTTGGCAGGTGCGTCCGGCGTCTCCGGCACGTGTTTCTGGCACATCTGACAGGTGGTTCCGGCATGCCCGAAAGGTGATTCCGGTCTGTCCGGTAGGTGGTTCCAGCCTGCACGGCACGTGGTTCTGGTACGTCTCAGAGGTGGTTGCGCATGCCCAACAGGTGATTCCGGACTGTCCGCCACATGGTTCTGGCACGTCTGAGAGGTGGTTCCGGCATGCCCGGCAGGTCATCCCAGAGAGTCCTCCAAGTGGTTCTGGCATAACACGCAGGTGATTTTGGCGTGTCTGGCAGGTTGTTCCGTTGTGCTTGGCAGGTGGTTCAGGCTTGGCCGGCAGGTGGTTCCAGACTGTCCAGGACGTGTTTCCAGCTTCTCCGGCAGGTGGTTCTGGTACGTCTGAGAGGTGGTTCCGCCATGGCTGGCAGGTGATCCCGGACCGTCCCGCAGGTGGTTCTGGCATAGCCAGCAGTTGATATTGGCCTGTCCGGCAGGTGGTTCCAGCGAGTCGAACAGGTGGCTCCGGCGTGCTCGGCAGGTGGTTCCGGTCTGTCCGGTAGGTGATTCCGGCGTGTCCGGCACGTGCTTCCGGCACGTATGAGAGGTGGTTCCGGCATGCGCGACAGGTGATTTCGGAGTGTCCGCCAGGTGGTTCTGGCATACCCGGCAGGTGATTTTGGCGTGTCCGGCTGGTGTTTCTGGCGAGTCGAGCAGGTGGCTCCGGCATGCTCGGCAGGTGCTTCCGGCGTCTCCGGCACGTGGTTCTGGTGTGTCTGAGAGCTGGTTCCGGCATGTCCGGCAGATGATTCCGGAGTGTCCGCCAAGTGGTTCTGGCATACCCGGCTGGTGATTTGGGCATGTCAGGTAGGTGGTTCCGGCGAGTCGAGCAGGTGGCTCCGGCGTGCTCGGCAGGTTGTTCAGACGGGTCTGGCAGGTGTTTTCCGTCTGTTCGGGGTGTGGTTCCAGCATCTCATGCACATGGTTCAGGCACGTCTGAGATGTGGTTCCGGCCGGCCCGACAGCTGTTTCCACAGTGTCCGCCAAGTGGTACTGGCGTAGTTGGCAGGTGATTTTGGCATCACCGGCAGGTGGTTCCAGCAAGCCCGGCAGGTGATTCCGAAGTGTTCCCCAACTGGTTGTGGCGTAGCCGGCAGGTGATTTCTGCGTGTCCGGCAGGTGGTTCTGGCGAGTCGAGCAGGTGGTTCCGGCGTGCTCGGCAGGTGCTTCCGGGGTCATTGGCACGTGGTTCTGGCATATCTGAGAGGTGGTTCCGGCATGCCCGGCAGGTGATTCTGGAGTGTTCGCCAAGTGTTTCCGGCGTAGCCGGCAGGTGATTTTGCATGTCCAGCGGTCGTTCCGGCGGGTCGAGCCGGTGGTTCCGGCGTGTCCGGCAGGTGGTTCCGGTCTGTCCGGCAGGTGGTTCTGTGGTGTCCGGCACGAGGTTCAGTCTGAGAGGCTGTGCCGGCATGCCCCTCACGTGATTCCGGCTTGTCCCCGAAGTGGTGCTGGTGTAGCGGGCAGGTGATTTTGGCGTGTCCGGCAGGTGGTTCAGGCGAGTTGAGCAGGTGGTTGCGACGTGCTCGGCAGGTGCTTCCGGCGTCTCCGGCACGTGTTTCTGGCACATCTGACTGGTGGTTCCGGCATGCCCAAAAGTTGATTCCGGTCTGTCCGGTAGGTGGTTCCGGCGTGCACGGCACGTGGTTCTGGTACGTCTCAGAGGTGCTTGCGTATGCCCAACAGGTGATTCCAGACTGTCTGGCACGTGCTTCTGGCACGTCTGAGAGGTGGTTCCAACATGCCCGGCAGGTCATTTCGGAGAGTCGTCCAAGTGGTTCTGGCGTAGCCCGCAGGTGATTTTGGCGTGTCCGGCAGGTGGTTCCGCCGTGCTCGGCAGGTGGTTCAGGCATGGCCGTCACGTGGTTCCAGTCTGTCCAGGACGTGTTTCCAGCTTCTCCGGCAGGTGGTTCTGGTACGTCTGAGAGGTGGTTCCGCCATGGCTGGCAGGTGATCCCGGACTGTCCCCCAGGTGGTTCTGGAATAGCCAGCAGTTGATATTGGCCTGTCCGGCAGGTGGTTCCAGCGAGTCGAACAGGTGGCTCCGGCGTTCTTGGCAGGTGGTTCCGGTCTGTCCGGTAGGTGTTTCCGGCGTGTCTGGCACGTGCTTCCGGCACGTCTGAGAGGTGGTTCCGGCATGCGCGGCAGGTGATTCCATAGCGTCCGCCAGGTGGTTCTGGCATACCCGGCAGGTGATTTTGGCGTGTCCGGCAGGTGTTTCTGGCGAGTCGAGCAGGTGGCTCCGGCATGCTCGGCAGGTGCTTCCGGCGTCTCCGGCACGTGGTTATGGTGTGTCTGAGAGCTGGTTCCGGCATGTCCGGCAGATGATTCCGGAGTGTCCGCCTAGTGGTTCTGGCATACCCAGCAGGTGATTTTGGCGTGTCAGGGAGGTGGTGCCGGTGAGTCGAGCAGGTGGTTCCGGCGTGCTCAGCAGGTGGTTCAGGCGGTTCTGGCAGGTGGTATCCGTCTGTTCGGGGTGTGGTTCCAGCATCTCATGAACACGTTTCTGGCACGTCTGAGATGTGGTTCCAGCCGGCCCGACAGGTGTTTCCGCAGTGTCCGCCAAGCGGTTCTGGCGTAGTTGGCAGGTGATTTTGGCATGACTGGCAGGTGGTTCCAGCAAGCCTGGCAGGTGATTCCAAAGTGTTCACCAACTGGTTGTGGCGTAGCCGGCAGGCGATTTCTGCGTGTCCGGCAGGTGGTTCTGGCGAGTCGACCAGGTGGTTCCGGCGTGCTCGGCAGGTGCTTCTGGGGTCATTGGCACGTGGTTCTGGCATATCTGAGAGGTGGTTCCGGCATGCCCGGCAGGTGATTCCGGAGTGTTCGCCAAGTGTTTGCGGCGTAGCCGGCAGGTGAGTTTGCATGTCCAGCGGTCGTTCCGGCGGGTCGAGCCGGTGGTTCCGGCGTGTCCGGCAGGTGGTTCCGGTCTGTCCGGCAGGTGGTTCTGTGGTGTCCGGCACGAGGTTCAGTCTGAGAGGCTGTGCCGGCATGCCCCTCACGTGATTCCGGCTTGTCCCCGAAGTGGTGCTGGTGTAGCGGGCAGGTGATTTTGGCGTGTCCGGCAGGTGGTTCAGGCGAGTTGAGCAGGTGGTTGCGACGTGCTCGGCAGGTGCTTCCGGCGTCTCCGGCACGTGTTTCTGGCACATCTGACTGGTGGTTCCGGCATGCCCAAAAGTTGATTCCGGTCTGTCCGGTAGGTGGTTCCGGCGTGCACGGCACGTGGTTCTGGTACGTCTCAGAGGTGGTTGCGTATGCCCAACAGGTGATTCCGGACTGTCCGCCACGTGCTTCTGGCACGTTGAGAGGTGGTTCCAACATGCCCGGCAGGTCATTTCGGAGAGTCGTCCAAGTGGTTCTGGCGTAGCCCGCAGGTGATTTTGGCGTGTCCGGCAGGTGGTTCCGCCGTGCTCGGCAGGTGGTTCAGGCATGGCCGTCACGTGGTTCCAGTCTGTCCAGGACGTGTTTCCAGCTTCTCCGGCAGGTGGTTCTGGTACGTCTGAGAGGTGGTTCCGCCATGGCTGGCAGGTGATCCCGGACTGTCCCCCAGGTGGTTCTGGCATAGCCAGCAGTTGATATTGGCCTGTCCGGCAGGTGGTTCCAGCGAGTCGAACAGGTGGCTCCGGCGTTCTTGGCAGGTGGTTCCGGTCTGTCCGGTAGGTGTTTCCGGCGTGTCTGGCACGTGCTTCCGGCACGTCTGAGAGGTGGTTCCGGCATGCGCGGCAGGTGATTCCGTAGTGTCCGCCAGGTGGTTCTGGCATACCCGGCAGGTGATTTTGGCGTGTCCGGCAGGTGTTTCTGGCGAGTCGAGCACGTGGCTCCGGCATGCTCGGCAGGTGCTTCCGGCGTCTCCGGCACTTGGTTCTGGTGTGTCTGAGAGCTGGTTCCGGCATGTCCGGCAGATGATTCCGGAGTGTCCGCCAAGTGGTTCTGGCATACCCAGCAGGTGATTTTGGCGTGTCAGGGAGGTGGTACCGGTGAGTCAAGCAGGTGGTTCCGGCGTGCTCAGCAGGTGGTTCAGGCGGTTCTGGCAGGTGGTATCCGTCTGTTCGGGGTGTGGTTCCAGCATCTCATGAACACGTTTCTGGCACATCTGAGATGTGGTTCCAGCCGGCCCGACAGGTGTTTCCGCAGTGTCCGCCAAGCGGTTCTGGCGTAGTTGGCAGGTGATTTTCGCATGATTGGCATGTGGTTCCAGCAAGCCTGGCAGGTGATTCCAAAGTGTTCACCAACTGGTTGTGGCGTAGCCGGCAGGTGATTTTTGCGTGACCGGCAGGTGGTTATGGCGAGTCGAGCAGGTGGTTCCGGCGTGCTCGGCTGGTGCTTCCGGGGTCATTGGCACGGGGTTCTGGCATGTCTGAGAGGTGGTTCCTGCATGCCCGGCAAGTGATTCCGGAGTGTTCGCCAAGTGGTTCTGGCATACTCGGCAGGCGATTTTGGCATGTCCAGCAGGTGGTTCAGGCGAGTTGAGCAGGTGGTTCCAACGTGCTTGGCAGGTGCTTCCGGCGTCTCCGGCACGTGTTTCTGGCACATCTGACAGGTGGTTCCGGCATGCCCGAAAGGTGATTCCGGTCTGTCCGGTAGGTGGTTCCAGCCTGCACGGCATGTGGTTCTGGTACGTCTCAGAGGTGGTTGCGCATGCCCAACAGGTGATTCCGGACTGTCCGCCACATGGTTCTGGCACGTCTGAGAGGTGGTTCCGGCATGCCCGGCAGGTCATCCCAGAGAGTCCTCCAAGTGGTTCTGGCATAACACGCAGGTGATTTTGGCGTGTCTGGCAGGTTGTTCCGTTGTGCTTGGCAGGTGGTTCAGGCTTGGCCGGCAGGTGGTTCCAGACTGTCCAGGACGTGTTTCCAGCTTCTCCGGCAGGTGGTTCTGGTACGTCTGAGAGGTGGTTCCGCCATGGCTGGCAGGTGATTCCGGACCGTCCCCCAGGTGGTTCTGGCATAGCCAGCAGTTGATATTGGCCTGTCCGGCAGGTGGTTCCAGCGAGTCGAACAGGTGGCTCCGGCGTGCTCGGCAGGTGGTTCCGGTCTGTCCGGTAGGTGATTCCGGCGTGTCCGGCACGTGCTTCCGGCACGTCTGAGAGGTGGTTCCGGCATGCGCGACAGGTGATTCCGGAGTGTCCGCCAGGGGTTTCTGGCGTACCCGGCAGGTGATTTTGGCGTGTCCGGCAGGTGTTTCTGGCGAGTCGAGCAGGTGGCTCCGGCATGCTCAGCAGGTGCTTCCGGCGTCTCCGGCACGTGGTTCTGGTGTGTCTGAGAGCTGGTTCCGGCATGTCCGGCAGATGATTCCGGAGTGTCCGCCAAGTGGTTCTGGCATACCCGGCTGGTGATTTGGGCATGTCAGGTAGGTGGTTCCGGCGAGTCGAGCAGGTGGCTCCTGCGTGCTCGGCAGGTTGTTCAGACGGGTCTGGCAGGTGTTTTCCGTCTGTTCGGGGTGTGGTTCCAGCATCTCATGCACATGATTCTGGCACGTCTGAGATGTGGTTCCGGCCGGCCCGACAGGTGTTTCCACAGTGTCCGCCAAGTGGTACTGGCGTAGTTGGCAGGTGATTTTGGCATGACCGGCAGGTGGTTCCAGCAAGCCCGGCAGGTGATTCCGAAGTGTTCCCCAACTGGTTGTGGCGTAGCCGGCAGGTGATTTTTGCGTGTCCGGCAGGTGGTTCTGGCGAGTCGAGCAGGTGGTTCCGGCGTGCTCGGCAGGTGCTTCCGGGGTCATTGGCACGTGGTTCTGGCATATCTGAGAGGTGGTTCCGGCATGCCCGGCAGGTGATTCCGGAGTGTTCGCCAAGTGTTTCCGGCGTAGCCGGCAGGTGATTTTGCATGTCCAGCGGTCGTTCCGGCGGGTCGAGCCGGTGGTTCCGGCGTGTCCGGCAGGTGGTTCCGGTCTGTCCGGCAGGTGGTTCTGTGGTGTCCGGCACGAGGTTCAGTCTGAGAGGCTGTGCCGGCATGCCCCTCACGTGATTCCGGCTTGTCCCCGAAGTGGTGCTGGTGTAGCGGGCAGGTGATTTTGGCGTGTCCGGCAGGTGGTTCAGGCGAGTTGAGCAGGTGGTTGCGACGTGCTCGGCAGGTGCTTCCGGCGTCTCCGGCACGTGTTTCTGGCACATCTGACTGGTGGTTCCGGCATGCCCAAAAGTTGATTCCGGTCTGTCCGGTAGGTGGTTCCGGCGTGCACGGCACGTGGTTCTGGTACGGCTCAGAGGTGGCTGCGTATGCCCAACAGGTGATTCCGGACTGTCCGCCACGTGCTTCTGGCACGTCTGAGAGGTGGTTCCAACATGCCCGGCAGGTCATTTCGGAGAGTCGTCCAAGTGGTTCTGGCGTAGCCCGCAGGTGATTTTGGCGTGTCCGGCAGGTGGTTCCGCCGTGCTCGGGAGGTGGTTCAGGCATGGCCGTCACGTGGTTCCAGTCTGTCCAGGACGTGTTTCCAGCTTCTCCGGCAGGAGGTTCTGGTACGTCTGAGAGGTGGTTCCGCCATGGCTGGCAGGTGATCCCGGACCGTCCCCCAGGTGGTTCTGGCATAGCCAGCAGTTGATATTGGCCTGTCCGGCAGGTGGTTCCAGCGAGTCGAACAGGTGGCTCCGGCGTTCTTGGCAGGTGGATCTGGTCTGTCCGGTAGGTGTTTCCGGCGTGTCTGGCACATGCTTCCGGCACGTCTGAGAGGTGGTTCCGGCATGCGCGGCAGGTGATTCCGTAGTGTCCGCCAGGTGGTTCTGGCATACCCGGCAGGTGATTTTGGCGTGCCCGGCAGGTGTTTCTGGCGAGTCGAGCATGTGGTTCCGGCATGCTCGGCAGGTGCTTCCGGCGTCTCCGGCACTTGGTTCTGGTGTGTCTGAGAGCTGGTTCCGGCATGTCCGGCAGATGATTCCGGAGTGTCCGCCAAGTGGTTCTGGCATACCCAGCAGTTGATTTTGGCGTGTCAGGGAGGTGGTACCGGTGAGTCGAGCAGGTGGTTCCGGCGTGCTCAGCAGGTGGTTCAGGCGGTTCTGGCAGGTGGTATCCGTCCTTTCGGGGTGTGGTTCCAGCATCTCATGAACACGTTTCTGGCACGTCTGAGATGTGGTTCCAGCCGGCCCGACAGGTGTTTCCGCAGTGTCCGCCAAGCGGTTCTGGCGTAGTTGGCAGGTGATTTTGGCATGACTGGCAGGTGGTTCCAGCAAGCCTGGCAGGTGATTCCAAAGTGTACACCAACTGGTTGTGGCGTAGCCGGCAGGTGATTTTTGCGTGATCGGCAGGTGGTTCTGGCGAGTCGAGCAGGTGGTTCCGGCGTGCTCGGCTGGTGCTTCCGGGGTCATTGGCACGGGGTTCTGGCATGTCTGAGAGGTGGTTCCTGCATGCCCGGCAAGTGATTCCGGAGTGTTCGCCAAGTGGTTCTGGCATAGTCGGCAGGTGATTTTGGCATGTCCGGCAGGTGGTTCAGGCGAGTTGAGCAGGTGGTTCCAACGTGCTTGGCAGGTGCTTCCGGCGTCTCCGGCACGTGTTTCTGGCACATCTGACAGGTGGTTCCGGCATGCCCGAAAGGTGATTCCGGTCTGTCCGGTAGGTGGTTCCAGCCTGCACGGCATGTGGTTCTGGTACGTCTCAGAGGTGGTTGCGCATGCCCAACAGGTGATTCCGGACTGTCCGCCACATGGTTCTGGCACGTCTGAGAGGTGGTTCCGGCATGCCCGGCAGGTCATCCCAGAGAGTCCTCCAAGTGGTTCTGGCATAACACGCAGGTGATTTTGGTGTGTCTGGCAGGTTGTTCCGTTGTGCTTGGCAGGTGTTTCACTCTTGGAAGGCAGGTGGTTCCAGACTGTCCAGGACGTGTTTCCAGCTTCTCCGGCAGGTGGTTCTGGTACGTCTGAGAGGTGGTTCCGCCATGGCTGGCAGGTGATCCCGGACCGTCACCCATGTGGTTCTGGCATAGCCAGCAGTTGATATTGGCCTGTCCGGCAGGTGGTTCCAGCGAGTCGAACAGGTGGCTCCGGCGTGCTCGGAAGGTGGTTCCGGTCTCTCCAGTAGGTGATTCCGGCGTGTCCGGCACGTGCTTCCGGCACGTATGAGAGGTGGTTCCGGCGTGCCCTACAGGTGATTTCGGAGTGTCCGCCAGGTGGTTCTGGCGTACGCGGCAGGTGATTTTGGCGTGTCCGGCAGGTGTTTCTGGCGAGTCGAGGAGGTGGCTCCGGCATGCTCGGCAGGTGCTTCCGGCGTCTCCGGCACGTGGTTCTGGTGTGTCTGAGAGCTGGTTCCGGCATGTCCGGCAGATGATTTCGGAGTGTCCGCCAAGTGGTTCTGGCATACCCGGCTGGTGATTTGGGCATGTCAGGTAGGTGGTTCCGGCGAGTCGAGCAGGTGGCTCCGGCGTGCTCGGCAGGTTGTTCAGACGGGTCTGGCTGGTGCTTTCCGTCTGTTCGGGGTGTGGTTCCAGCATCTCATGCACATGGTTCTGGCACGTCTGAGATGTGGTTCCGGCCGGCCCGACAGGTGTTTCCACAGTGTCCGCCAAGTGGTACTGGCGTAGTTGGCAGGTGATTTTGGCATGACCGGCAGGTGGTTCCAGCAAGCCCGGCAGGTGATTCCGAAGTGTTCCCCATCTGGTTGTGGCGTAGCCGGCAGGTGATTTTTGCGTGTCCGGCAGGTGGTTCTGGCGAGTCGAGCAGGTGGTTCCGGCGTGCTCGGCAGGTGCTTCCGGGGTCATTGGCACGTGGTTCTGGCATATCTGAGAGGTGGTTCCGGCATGGCTGGAAGGTGATCCCGGACTGTCCCCCAGATGGTTCTGGCATAGCCAGCAGTTGATATTGGCCTGTCCGGCAGGTGGTTCCAGCGAGTCGAACAGGTGGCTCCGGCGTGCTCGGCATGTGGTTCCGGTGTGTCCGGTAGGTGATTCCGGCGTGTCCGGCACGTGCTTCCGGCACGTCTGAGAGGTGGTTCCGGCATGCACGACAGGTGATTTCGGAGTGTCCGCCAGGTGGTTCTGGCGTACCCGGCAGGTGATTTTGGCGTGTCCGGCAGGTGTTTCTGGCGAGTCGAGCAGGTGGCTCCGGCATGCTCGGCAGGTGCTTCCGGCGTCTCCGGCACGTGGTTCTGGTGTGTCTGAGAGCTGGTTCCGGCATGTCCGGCAGATGATTTCGGAGTGTCCGCCAAGTGGTTCTCGAATACCCGGCTGGTGATTTGGGCATGTCAGGTAGGTGGTTCCGGCGAGTCGAGCAGGTGGCTCCGGCGTGCTCGGCAGGTTGTTCAGACAGGTCTGGCAGGTGTTTTCCGTCTGTTCGGGGTGTGGTTCCAGCATCTCATGCACATGGTTCTGGCACGTCTGAGATGTGGTTCCGGCCGGCCCGACAGGTGTTTCCACAGTGTCCGCCAAGTGGTACTGGCGTAGTTGGCAGGTGATTTTGGCATGACCGGCAGGTGGTTCCAGCAAGCCGGGCAGGTGATTCCGAAGTGTTCCCCAACTGGTTGTGGCGTAGCCGGCAGGTGATTTCTGCCTGTCTGGCAGGTGGTTCTGGCGAGTCGAGCAGGTGGTTCCGGCGTGCTCGGCAGGTGCTTCTGGGGTCATTGGCACGTGGTTCTGGCATATCTGAGAGGTGGTTCCGTCATGCCCGGCAGGTGATTCCGGAGTGTTCGCCAAGTGTTTGCGGCGTAGCCGGCAGGTGATTTTGCATGTCCAGCGGTCGTTCCGGCGGGTCGAGCCGGTGGTTCCGGCGTGTCCGGCAGGTGGTTCCGGTCTGTCCGGCAGGTGCTTCTGTGGTGTCCGGCACGAGGTTCACTCTGAGAGGCTGTGCCGGCATGCCCCTCACGTGATTCCGGCTTGTCCCCGAAGTGGTGCTGGTGTAGCGGGCAGGTGATTTTGGCGTGTCCGGCAGGTGGTTCAGGCGAGTTGAGCAGGTGGTTGCGACGTGCTCGGCAGGTGCTTCCGGCGTCTCCGGCACGTGTTTCTGGCACATCTGACTGGTGGTTCCGGCATGCCCAAAAGTTGATTCCGGTCTGTCCGGTAGGTGGTTCCGGCGTGCGCGGCACGTAGTTCTGGTACGTGTCAGAGGTGGTTGCGTATGCCCAACAGGTGATTCCGGACTGTCCGCCACGTGCTTCTGGCACGTCTGAGAGGTGGTTCCAACATGCCCGGCAGGTCATTTCGGAGAGTCGTCCAAGTGGTTCTGGCGTAGCCCGCAGGTGATTTGGGCGTGTCCGGCAGGTGGTTCCGCCGTGCTCGGCAGGTGGTTCAGGCATGGCCGTCACGTGGTTCCAGTCTGTCCAGGACGTGTTTCCAGCTTCTCCGGCAGGTGGTTCTGGTACGTCTGAGAGGTGGTTCCGCCATGGCTGGCAGGTGATCCCGGACTGTCCCCCAGGTGGTTCTGGCATACCCAGCAGTTGATATGGGCCTGTCCGGCAGGTGGTTCCAGCGAGTCGAACAGGTGGCTCTGGCGTTCTTGGCAGGTGGTTCCGGTCTGTCCGGTAGGTGTTTCCGGCGTGTCTGGCACGTGCTTCCGGCACGTCTGAGAGGTGCTTCCGGCATGCGCGGCAGGTGATTCCGTAGTGTCCGCCAGGTGGTTCTGGCATACCCGGCAGGTGATTTTGGCGTGTCCGGCAGGTGTTTCTGGCGAGTCGAGCAGGTGGCTCCGGCATGCTCTGCAGGTGCTTCCGGCGTCTAGGGCACGTGGTTCTGCCTTGTCTGAGAGCTGGTTCCGGCATGTCCGGCAGATGATTCCGGAGTGTCCGCCAAGTGGTTCTGGCATACCCGGCTGGTGATTTGGGCATGTCAGGTAGGTGGTTCCGGCGAGTCGAGCAGGTGGCTAAGGCGTGCTCGGCAGGTTGTTCAGACGGGTCTGGCAGGTGTTTTCCGTCTGTTCGGGGTGTGGTTCCAGCATCTCATGCACATGGTTCTGGCACGTCTGAGATGTGGTTCCGGCCGGCCCGACAGGTGTTTCCGCAGTGTCCGCCAAGCGGTTCTGGCGTAGTTGGCAGGTGATTTTGGCATGACTGGCAGGTGGTTCCAGCAAGCCCGGCAGGTGATTCCAAAGTGTTCACCAACTGGTTGTGGCGTAGCCGGCAGGTGATTTTTGCGTGATCGGCAGGTGGTTCTGGCGAGTCGAGCAGGTGGTTCCGGCGTGCTCGGCTGGTGCTTCCGGGGTCATTGGCACGGGGTTCTGGCATGTCTGAGAGGTGGTTCCTGCATGCCCGGCAAGTGATTCCGGAGTGTTCGCCAAGTGGTTCTGGCATAGTCGGCAGGTGATTTTGGCATGTCCGGCAGGTGGTTCAGGCGAGTTGAGCAGGTGGTTCCAACGTGCTTGGCAGGTGCTTCCGGCGTCTCCGGCACGTGTTTCTGGCACATCTGACAGGTGGTTCCGGCATGCCCGAAAGGTGATTCCGGTCTGTCCGGTAGGTGGTTCCAGCCTGCACGGCACGTGGTTCTGGTACGTCTCAGAGGTGGTTGCGCATGCCCAACAGGTGATTCCGGACTGTCCGCCACATGGTTCTGGCACGTCTGAGAGGTGGTTCCGGCATGCCCGGCAGGTCATCCCAGAGAGTCCTCCAAGTGGTTCTGGCGTAGCCCGCAGGTGATTTTGGCGTGTCTGGCAGTTTGTTCCGTCGTGCTTGGCAGGTGGTTCAGGCTTGGCCGGCACGTGGTTCCAGACTGTCCAGGACGTGTTTCCAGCTTCTCCGGCAGGTGGTTCTGGTACGTCTGAGAGGTGGTTCCGCCATGGCTGGCAGGCGATTCCGGACCGTCCCCCAGGTGGTTCTGGCATAGCCAGCAGTTGATATTGGTCCGTCCGGCAGGTGGTTCCAGCGAGTCGAACAGGTGGCTCCGGCGTGCTAGGCAGGTGGTTCCGGTCTGTCTGGTAGGTGATTCCGGCGTGTCCGGCACGTGCTTCCGGCACGTCTGAGAGGTGGTTCCGGCATGCGCGACAGGTGATTTCGGAGTGTCCGCCAGGTGGTTCTGGCATACCCGGCTGGTGATTTGGGCATGTCCAGGCAGGTGTTTCCGGCGAGTCGAGCAGGTGGCTCCGGCGTGCTCGGCAGGTTGTTCAGACGGGTCTGGCAGGTGTTTTCCGTCTGTTCGGGGTGTGGTTCCAGCATCTCATGCACATGGTTCTGGCACGTCTGAGATGTGGTTCCGGCCGGCCCGACAGGTGTTTCCACAGTGTCCGCCAAGTGGTACTGGCGTAGTTGGCAGCTGATTTTGGCATGACCGGCAGGTGGTTCCAGCAAGCCTGGCAGGTGATTCCGAAGTGTTCCCCAACTGGTTGTGGCGTAGCCGGCAGGTGATTTCTGCGTGTCCGGCAGGTGGTTCTGGCGAGTCGAGCATGTGGTTCCGGCGTGCTCGGCAGCTGCTTCCGGGGTCATTGGCACGTGGTTCTGGCATATCTGAGAGGTGGTTCCGGCATGCCCGGCAGGTGATTCCGGAGTGTTCGCCAAGTGTTTCCGGCGTAGCCGGCAGGTGATTTTGCATGTCCAGCGGTCGTTCCGGCGGGTCGAGCCGGTGGTTCCGGCGTGTCCGGCAGGTGGTTCCGGTCTGTCCGGCAGGTGGTTCTGTGGTGTCCGGCACGAGGTTCAGTCTGAGAGGCTGTGCCGGCATGCCCCTCACGTGATTCCGGCTTGTCCCCGAAGTGGTGCTGGTGTAGCGGTCAGGTGATTTTGGCGTGTCCGGCAGGTGGTTCAGGCGAGTTGAGCAGGTGGTTCCAACGTGCTTGGCAGGTGCTTCCGGCGTCTCCGGCACATGTTTCTGGCACATCTGACTGGTGGTTTCGGCATGCCCGAAAGGTGATTCCGGTGTGTCCGGTAGGTGGTTCCGGCGTGCACGGCACGTGGTTCTGGTACGTCTCAGAGGTGGTTGCGTATGCCCAACAGGTGATTCCGGACTGTCTGGCACGTGCTTCTGGCACGTCTGAGAGGTGGTTCCAACATGCCCGGCAGGTCATTTCGGAGAGTCGTCCAAGTGGTTCTGGCGTAGCCCGCAGGTGATTTTGGCGTGTCCGGCAGGTGGTTCCGCCGTGCTCGGCAGGTGAGTCAGGCATGGCCGTCACGTGGTTCCAGTCTGTCCAGGACGTGTTTCCAGCTTCTCCGGCAGGTGGTTCTGGTACGTCTGAGAGGTGGTTCCGCCATGGCTGGCAGGTGATCCCGGACTGTCCCCCAGGTGGTTCTGGCATAGCCAGCAGTTGATATTGGCCTGTCCGGCAGGTGGTTCCAGCGAGTCGAACAGGTGGCTCCGGGGTTCTTGGCAGGTGGTTCCGGTCTGTCCGGTAGGTGTTTCCGGCGTGTCTGGCACGTGCTTCCGGCACGTCTGAGAGGTGGTTCCGGCATGCACGACAGGTGATTTCGGAGTGTCCGCCAGGTGGTTCTGGCATACCCGGCAGGTGATTTTGGCGTGTCCGGCAGGTGTTTCTGGCGAGTCGAGCAGGTGGCTCCGGCATGCTCGGCAGGTGCTTCCGGCGTCTCCGGCACGTGGTTCTGGTGTGTCTGAGAGCTGGTTCCGGCATGTCCGGCAGATGATTCCGGAGTGTCCGCCAAGTGGTTCTGGCATACCCAGCAGGTGATTTTGGCGTGTCAGGGAGGTGGTGCCGGTGAGTCGAGCAGGTGGTTCCGGCGTGCTCAGCAGGTGGTTCAGGCGGTTCTGGCAGGTGGTATCCTTCTGTTCGGGGTGTGGTTCCAGCATCTCATGAACACGTTTCTGGCACGTCTGAGATGTGGTTCCAGCCGGGCCGACAGGTGTTTCCGCAGTGTCCGCCAAGCGGTTCTGGCGTAGTTGGCAGGTGATTTTGGCATGACTGGCAGGTGGTTCCAGCAAGCCTGGCAGGTGATTCCAAAGTGTTCACCAACTGGTTGTGGCGTAGCCGGCAGGTGATTTTTGCGTGATCGGCAGGTGCTTCTGGCGAGTCAAGCAAGTTGTTCCGGCGTGCTCGGCTGGTGCTTCCGGGGTCATTGGCACGGGGTTCTGGCATGTCTGAGAGGTGGTTCCTGCATGCCCCGCAAGTGATTCCGGAGTGTTCGCCAAGGGGTTCTGGCATAGTCGGCAGGTGATTTTGGCATTTCCGGCAGGTGGTTCAGGCGAGTTGAGCAGGTGGTTCCAACGTGCTTGGCAGGTGCGTCCGGCGTCTCCGGCACGTGTTTCTGGCACATCTGACAGGTGGTTCCGGCATGCCCGAAAGGTGATTCCGGTCTGTCCGGTAGGTGGTTCCAGCCTGCACGGCACGTGGTTCTGGTACGTCTCAGAGGTGGTTGCGCATGCCCAACAGGTGATTCCGGACTGTCCGCCACATGGTTCTGGCACGTCTGAGAGGTGGTTCCGGCATGCCCGGCAGGTCAACCCAGAGAGTCCTCCAAGTGGTTCTGGCATAACACGCAGGTGATTTTGGCGTGTCTGGCAGGTTGTTCCGTTGTGCTTGGCAGGTGGTTCAGGCTTGGCCGGCAGGTGGTTCCAGACTGTCCAGGACGTGTTTCCAGCTTCTCCGGCAGGTGGTTCTGGTACGTCTGAGAGGTGGTTCCGCCATGGCTGGCAGGCGATTCCGGACCGTCCCCCAGGTGGTTCTGGCATAGCCAGCAGTTGATATTGGCCTGTCCGGCAGGTGGTTCCAGCGAGTCGAACAGGTGGCTCCGGCGTGCTCGGCAGGTGGTTCCGGTCTGTCCGGTAGGTGATTCCGGCGTGTCCGGCACTTGCTTCCGGCACGGCTGAGAGGTGGTTCCGGCATGCGCGACAGGTGATTTCGGAGTGTCCGCCAGGTGGCTCTGGCATACCCGGCAGGTGATTTTGGCGTGTCCGGCAGGTGTTTCTGGCGAGTCGAGCAGGTGGCTCCGGCATGCTCGGCAGGTGCTTCCAGCGTCTCCGGCACGTGGTTCTGGTGTGTCTGAGAGCTGGTTCCGGCATGTCCGGCAGATGATTCCGGAGTGTCCGCCAAGTGGTTCTGGCATACCCGGCTGGTGATTTGGGCATGTCAGGTAGGTGGTTCCGGCGAGTCGAGCAGGTGGCTCCGGCGTGCTCGGCAGGTTGTTCAGACGGGTCTGGCATGTGATTTCCGTCTGTTCGGGGTGTGGTTCCAGCATCTCATGCACATGGCTCTGGCACGTCTGAGATGTGGTTCCGGCCGGCCCGACAGCTGTTTCCACAGTGTCCGCCAAGTGGTACTGGCGTAGTTGGCAGGTGATTTTGGCATCACCGGCAGGTGGTTCCAGCAAGCCCGGCAGGTGATTCCGAAGTGTTCCCCAACTGGTTGTGGCGTAGCCGGCAGGTGATTTCTGCGTGTCCGGCAGGTGGTTCTGGCGAGTCGACCAGGTGGTTCCGGCGTGCTCGGCAGGTGCTTCCGGGGTCATTGGCACGTGGATCTGGCATATCTGAGAGGTGGTTCCGGCATGCCCGGCAGGTGATTCTGGAGTGTTCGCCAAGTGTTTCCGGCGTAGCCGGCAGGTGATTTTGCATGTCCAGCGGTCGTTCCGGCGGGTCGAGCCGGTGGTTCCGGCGTGTCCGGCAGGTGGTTCCGGTCTGTCCGGCAGTTGGTTCTGTGGTGTCCGGCACGAGGTTCAGTCTGAGAGGCTGTGCCGGCATGCCCCTCACGTGATTCCGGCTTGTCCCCGAAGTGGTGCTGGTGTAGCGGGCAGGTGATTTTGGCGTGTCCGGCAGGTGGTTCAGGCGAGTTGAGCAGGTGGTTGCGACGTGCTCGGCAGGTGCTTCCGGCGTCTCCGGCACGTGTTTCTGGCACATCTGACTGGTGGTTCCGGCATGCCCAAAAGTTGATTCCGGTCTGTCCGGTAGGTGGTTCCGGCGTGCACGGCTCGTGGTTCT